>NW_027275713.1:0-52273 GCF_030028105.1 Mobula birostris
TGACACCAGAATTGTGTGACACTGGTTTTCTGTGACACCAGGATTGTGTGACACTGGGATTGTGTGACACCGGAATTGTGTGTCACCGGGGCTCTTTGACACCAGGATTGTGTGACACGGGGGCTCTATGACACCAGGATCTTGTGACACCGGGGCTCTGTGACACCGGGATTCTGTGAAAATGGGATTGTGTGACACCGGGGCTCTGTGACACTGGGATTGTGTGACACCGGGGCTCTATGACTCCAGGATTGTGTGACACTGGGATTCTGTGACACCGGGATTGTGTGACACCGGGGCTCTATGACACCGGGATTGTTTGACACTGGGATTCTGTGACACCGGGATTGTGTGACACCGGGATTCTGGGACACGGGGGCTCCATGACAGCAGGATTGTGTGACACTGGGATTTTCTGACACCGGAGCTCTGTGACACCGGGATTCTGTGACACTGGGATTGTGTGACACCGGGGCTCTGTGAGACCGGGATTGTGTGACACCGGGATTGTGTGACACCGGGGCTCTGTGACACCGCGATTGTGTGACACCGGGGCTCTATGACACCAGGATCATGTGACACTGGGATTCTGTGACACCGGGATTGTGTGACACGGGGGCTCTATGACACCTGGACTGTGTGACACTGGGATTGTGTGACACCGGAGCTCTGTGACACCAGTATTGTGTGACACTGGGATTCTGTGACACCGGGATTGTCTGACACCGAGATTCTGTGACACCGGGATTGTGTGACACCGGGATTGTGTGACACCGGGATTGTGTGACACTGGGATTTTGTGACACCAGGGCCCTATGACACCAGAATTGTGTGACACTGGTTTTCTGTGACACCAGGATAGTGTGACACCGGAATTGTGTGTCACCGGGGCTCTGTGACACCAGGATTGTGTGACACGGGGGCTCTATGACACCAGGATTGTGTGACACCGGGGCTCTGTGACACCGGGATTCTGTGAAAATGGGATTGTGTGATACTGGGGCTCTGTGACACAGGGATTGTGTGACACTGGGATTGTGTGACACCGGGGCTCTATGACTCCAGGATTGTGTGACACTGGGATTCTGTGACACCGGGATTGTGTGACACCGGGGCTCTATGACACCGGGATTGTTTGACACTGGGATTCTGTGACACCGGGATTGTGTGACACCAGGAGTCTGGGACACCGGCATTCTGGGACACCGGCATTCTGGGACACGGGGGCTCTATGACACCAGGATTGTGTGACACCGGGATTTTGTGACACCGGAGCTCTGTGACACCGTGATTCTGTGACACTGGGAATGTGTGACACCGGGATTGTGTGACACCGGGGATCTGTGACACCGGTATTGTGTGACACGGGGGCTTTATGACACCAGGATTGTGTGACATCGGGGCTCTGTGACACCGGGATTGTGTGACATCGGGGCTCTGTGACACCGGGATTGTGTGACACCGGGATTGTGTGACACTGGGATTGTGGGACACCGGGGCTCTATGACACCAGGATCATGTGACACTGGGATTCTGTGACACCGGGATTGTGTGACACGGAGGCTCTATGACACCTGGACTGTGTGACACTGGGATTGTGTGACACCGGAGCTCTGTGACACCAGGATTGTGTGACACCGGGATTCTGTGACACCGGGATTGTCTGACACCGAGATTCTGTGACACCGGGATTGTGTGACACCGGGATTGTGTGACACCGGGGTTCTGTGACACTGGGATTTTGTGACACCAGGGCCCTATGACACCAGAATTGTGTGACACTGGTTTTCTGTGACACCAGGATTGTCTGACACCGGAATTGTGTGTCACAGGGGCTCTGTGACACAAGGATTGTGTGACACGGGGGCTCTATGACACCAGGATTGTGTGACACCGGGGCTCTGTGACACCGGGATTCTGTGAAAATGGGATTGTGTGATACCGGGGCTCTGTGACACAGGGATTGTGTGACACTGAGATTGTGTGACACCGGGGCTCTATGACTCCAGGATTGTGTGACACTGGGATTCTGTGACACCGGGATTGTGTGACACTGGGGCTCTATGACACCGGGATTGTTTGACACTGGGATTCTGTGACACCGGGATTCTGGGACACCGGCATTCTGGGACACGGGGGCTCTATGACACCAGGATTGTGTGACACCGGGATTTTGTGACACCGGAGCTCTGTGACACCGGGATTCTGTGACACTGGGATTGTGTGACACCGGGATTGTGTGACACCGGGGATCTGTGACACCGGTATTGTGTGACACGGGGGCTTCACGACACCAGGATTGTGTGACATCGGGGCTCTGTGACACCAGGATTATGTGACACCGGGAGTGTGTGACACCGGGGCTCTGTGACACCGGGATTCTGTGACACTGGGATTGTGAGACACCATAGCTCTGTGACACCGGGATTGTGTGACACTGGGATTGTGTGACACAGGGGCTCCATGACACCGGGATTGTGTAACACCGGGATTGTGTGACACCGGGATTGTGTGACACCAGGGTTCTATGACACCAGGATCGTGTGACACTGGGATTCTGCGACACCGGGATTGTGTGACACGGGGACTCTATGACACCAGGACTGTGTGAAACTGGGATTGTGTGACACGGGATTGTGTGACACCGGGGCTCTGTGACACCAGGATTGTGTGACACTGGGATTCTGTGACACCCGGATTGTCTGATACCGAGATTCTGGGACACCGGCATTCTGGGACACCGGGATTCTGTGACACTGGGGCTTTATGACACCGGGATTGTCTGACACTGGGATTGTGTGACACCGGGGCTCTGTGACACCAGGATTGTGTGACACTGGGATTCTGTGACACCCGGATTGTCTGATACCGAGATTCTGGGACACCGGCATTCTGGGACACCGGGATTCTGTGACACTGGGGCTTTATGACACCGGGATTGTCTGAACTGGGATTGTGTGACACCGGGATTGTGTGACACAGGGGCTCTGTGACACCGGGATTGTGTGACACGGGGGCTCTATGACACCAGGATTGTGTGACACCGGGGCTCTGTGACACCGGGTTCTGTGACACTCGGATTGTGTGACACCGGGATTGTGTGACACTGCGGCTCTATGACACCGGGACTGTTTGACACTGGGATTCTGTGACACCGGGATTCTGGGACACCGGCATTCTGGGACACGGGGGCTCTATGACACCAAGATTGTGTGACACCGGGATTTTGTGACACCGGAGCTCTGTGACACCGGGATTCTGTGACACTGGGATTGTGTGACAGCGGGGCTCTGTGACACCGGGATTGTGTGACACCGGGATTGTGTGACACCGGGGCTCTGTGACACCGCGATTGTGTGACACCGTGGCTCTATGACAGCAAGATCGTGTGACACTGGGATTCTGTGACACCGGGATTGTGTGACACCGGAGCTCTGTGACACCAGGATTGTGTGACACTGGGATTCTGTGACACCGGGATTGTCTGACACCGAGATTCTGGGACACCGGCATTCTGGGACACTTGGGCTCTATGACACCGGGATTGTGTGACACTGGGATTGTGTGACACCGGGGCTCTGTGACACCGGGATTCTGTGACACGGGGGCTCTGTGTCACCGGGTTCTGTGACACTGGGATTGTGTGACACCGGGGCTCTGTGACACCGGGTTTGTGAGACATGGGGGCTCTATGACAGCAGGACTATGTGACACCGGGAGTGTGTGACACCGGGGCTCTGTGACACCGGGATTCTGTGACACAGGGATTGTGAGACACCGTAACTCTGTGACACCGGGATTGTGTGACACTGGGATTGTGTGTCACCGGGGCTCTGTGACACCGGGATTGTGTAACACCGGGATTGTGTGACACTGGGGCTCTGTGACACCGGGATTGTGTGACACCGGGGTTCTATGACACCAGGATCGTGTGACACTGGGATTCTGTGACACAGGATTGTGTGACACCGGGGCTCTGTGTCACCAGGATTGTGTGACACTGGGATTCTGTGACACCGGGTTTGTCTGACACCGAGATTCTGGGACACCGGCATTCGGGGACACCGGGATTCTGTGACACTGGGGCTTTATGACACCGGGATTGTCTGACACTGGGATTGTGTGACTTCGGGGCTCTGTGACACCAGGATTGTGTGACACTGGGATTCTGTGACACCGGGATTGTCTGACACCGAGGTTCTGGGACACCGGCATTCTGGGACACCGGGATTCTGTGACACTGGGGCTTTATGACACCGGGATTGTCTGACACTGGGATTGTGTGACACCAGGATTGTGTGACACAGGGGCTCTGTGACACCGGGATTGTGTGACATGGGGGCTCTATGACACCAGGATTGTGTGACACCGGGGCTCTGTGACACCGGGTTCTGTGACACTGGAATTGTGTGACACCGGGGCTGTGTGACACCAGGATTGTGTGACACTGGGATTCTGTGACACCGGGATTGTCTGACACCGAGATTCTGGGACACCGGGATTCTGGGACACCGGGATTCTGGGACACCGGGATTCTGTGACACTGGGGCTTTATGACACCGGGATTTTCTGACACTGGGATTGTGTGACACAGAGGTTCTGTGGCACCGGGATTGTCTGACACTGGGATTCTGTGACACCGGGATTCAGGGACACCAGGATTCTGTGACACTGGGGCTCTATGACACCGGGATTGTTTGGCACTGGGGCTCTATAACACCAGGAATGTGTGACACCGGGATTGTGTGACACCGGGGCTCTGTGACACCGCGATTGTGTGACACCGGGGCTCTATGACACCAGGATCATGTGACACTGGGATTCTGTGACACCGGGATTGTGTGACACGGGGGCTCTATGACACCTGGACTGTGTGACACTGGGATTGTGTGACACCGGAGCTCTGTGACACCAGTATTGTGTGACACTGGGATTCTGTGACACCGGGATTGTCTGACACCGAGATTCTGTGACACCGGGAGTGTCTGACACCGGGATTGTGTGACACCGGGATTGTGTGACACTGGGATTTTGTGACACCAGGGCCCTATGACACCAGAATTGTGTGACACTGGTTTTCTGTGACACCAGGATAGTGTGACACCGGAATTGTGTGTCACCGGGGCTCTGTGACACAAGGATTGTGTGACACGGGGGCTCTATGACACCAGGATTGTGTGACACCGGGGCTCTGTGACACCGGGATTCTGTGAAAATGGGATTGTGTGATACCGGGGCTCTGTGACACAGGGATTGTGTGACACCGGGGCTCTATGACTCCAGGATTGTGTGACACTGGGATTCTGTGACACCGGGATTGTGTGACACCGGGGCTCTATGACACCGGGATTGTTTGACACTGGGATTCTGTGACACCGGGATTGTGTGACACCAGGATTCTGGGACACCGGCATTCTGGGACACCGGCATTCTGGGACACCGGCATTCTGGGACACGGGGGCTCTATGACACCAGGATTGTGTGACACCGGGATTTTGTGACACCGGAGCTCTGTGACACCGTGATTCTGTGACACTGGGATTGTGTGACACCGGGATTGTGTGACACCGGGGATCTGTGACACCGGTATTGTGTGACACGGGGGCTTTATGACACCGGGATTGTGTGACATCGGGGCTCTGTGACACCGGGATTGTGTGACATCGGGGCTCTGTGACACCGGGATTGTGTGACACCGGGATTGTGTGACACTGGGATTGTGGGACACCGGGGCTCTATGACACCAGGATCATGTGACACTGGGATTCTGTGACACCGGGATTGTGTGACACGGGGGCTCTATGACACCTGGACTGTGTGACACTGGGATTGTGTGACACCGGAGGTCTGTGACACCAGGATTGTGTGACACCGGGATTCTGTGACACTGGGATTGTCTGACACCGAGATTCTGTGACACCGGGATTGTGTGACACCGGGGTTCTGTGACACTGGGATTTTGTGACACAAGGGCCCTATGACACCAGAATTGTGTGACACTGGTTTTCTGTGACACCAGGATTGTGTGTCACGGGGGCTCTATGACACCAGGATTGTGTGACACCTGGGCTCTGTGACACCGGGATTCTGTGAAAATGGGATTGTGTGATACCGGGGCTCTGTGACACAGGGATTGTGTGACACTGAGATTGTGTGACACCGGGGCTCTGTGACTCCAGGATTGTGTGACACTAGGATTCTGTGACACCGGGATTGTGTGACACTGGGGCTCTATGACACCGGGATTGTGTGACACCGGGGCTCTATGACACCGGGATTGTTTGACACTGGGATTCTGTGACACCGGGATTCTGGGACACCGGCATTCTGGGACACCGGCATTCTGGGACACCGGCATTCTGGGACACCGGCATTCTGGGACACGGGGGCTCTATGACACCAGGATTGTGTGACACCGGGATTTTGTGACACGGGGGCTTCATGACACCAGGATTGTGTGACATCGGGGCTCTGTGACACCAGGATTATGTGACACCGGGAGTGTGTGACACCGGGGCTCTGTGACACCGGGATTCTGTGACACTGGGATTGTGAGACACCATAGCTCTGTGACACCGGGATTGTGTGACACTGGGATTGTGTGACACCGGGGCTCTGTGACACAGGGATTGTGTAACACCGGGATTGTGTGACACCGGGATTGTGTGACACCAGGGTTCTATGACACCAGGATCGTGTGATACTGGGATTCTGCGACATCGGGATTGTGTGACATGGGGACTCTATGCCACCAGGACTGTGTGAAACTGGGATTGTGTGACACGGGATTGTGTGACACCGGGGCTCTGTGACACCTGGGTTGTGTGACACTGGGATTCTGTGACACCGTGATTGTCTGATACCGAGATTCTGGGACACCGGCATTCTGGGACACCGGGACTCTGTGACACTGGGGCTTTATGACACCGGGATTGTCTGACACTGGGATTGTGTGACACCGGGGCTCTGTGACACCAGGATTGTGTGACACTGGGATTCTGTGACACCCGGATTGTCTGATACCGAGATTCTGGGACACCGGCATTCTGGGACACCGGGATTCTGTGACACTGGGGCTTTATGACACCGGGATTGTCTGACACTGGGATTGTGTGACAACGGGATTGTGTGACACAGGGGCTCTGTGACACCGGGATTGTGTGACACGGGGGCTCTATGACACCAGGATTGTGTGACACCGGGGCTCTGTGACACCGGGTTCTGTGACACTGGGATTGTGTGACACCGGGATTGTGTGACACCGGGGCTGTGTGACACCAGGATTGTGTGACACTGGGATTCTGTGACACCGGGATTGTCTGACACCGAGATTCTGGGACACCGGGATTCTGGGACACCGGGATTCTGTGACACTGGGGCTTTATGACACCGGGATTGTCTGACACTGGGATTGTGTGACACAGAGGTTCTGTGGCACCGGGATTGTCTGACACTGGGATTCTGTGACACCGGGATTCAGGGACACCAGGATTCTGTGACACTGGGGCTCTATGACACCGGGATTGTTTGGCACTGGGGCTCTATAACACCAGGATTGTGTGACACCGGGATTGAGTGACACCGGGATTGTGTGACACTGGGATTTTGTGACACCAGGGCCCTATGACACCAGAATTGTGTGACACTGGTTTTCTGTGACACCAGGATAGTGTGTCACCGGGGCTCTGTGACACAAGGATTGTGTGACACGGGGGCTCTATGACACCAGGATTGTGTGACACCGGGGCTCTGTGACACCGGGATTCTGTGAAAATGGGATTGTGTGATACCGGGGCTCTGTGACACAGGGATTGTGTGACACTGGGATTGTGTGACACCGGGGCTCTATGACTCCAGGATTGTGTGACACTGGGATTCTGTGACACCGGGATTGTGTGACACCGGGGCTCTATGACACCGGGATTGTTTGACACTGGGATTCTGTGACACCGGGATTGTGTGACACCAGGATTCTGGGACACCGGCATTCTGGGACACCGGCATTCTGGGACACGGGGGCTCTATGACACCAGGATTGTGTGACACCGGGATTTTGTGACACCGGAGCTCTGTGACACCGTGATTCTGTGACACTGGGATTGTGTGACACCGGGATTGTGTGACACCGGGGATCTGTGACACCGGTATTGTGTGACACGGGGGCTTTATGACACCAGGATTGTGTGACATCGGGGCTCTGTGACACCGGGATTGTGTGACATAGGGGCTCTGTGACACCGGGATTGTGTGACACCGGGATTGTGTGACACTGGGATTGTGGGACACCGGGGCTCTATGACACCAGGATCATGTGACACTGGGATTCTGTGACACCGGGATTGTGTGACACGGGGGCTCTATGACACCTGGACTGTGTGACACTGGGATTGTGTTACACCGGAGCTCTGTGACACCAGGATTGTGTGACACCGGGATTCTGTGACACCGGGATTGTCTGACACCGAGATTCTGTGACACCGGGATTGTGTGACACCGGGGTTCTGTGACACTGGGATTTTGTGACACCAGGGCCCTATGACACCAGAATTGTGTGACACTGGTTTTCTGTGACACCAGGATTGTGTGACACCGGAATTGTGTGTCACCGGGGCTCTGTGACACAAGGATTGTGTGACACGGGGGCTCTATGACACCAGGATTGTGTGACACCGGGGCTCTGTGACACCGGGATTCTGTGAAAATGGGATTGTGTGATACCGGGGCTCAGTGACACAAGGATTGTGTGACACTGAGATTGTGTGACACCGGGGCTCTATGACTCCAGGATTGTGTGACACTAGGATTCTGTGACACCGGGATTGTGTGACACTGGGGCTCTATGACACCGGGATTGTGTGACACCGGGATTGAGTGACACCGGGATTGTGTGACACTGGGATTTTGTGACACCAGGGCCCTATGACACCAGAATTGTGTGACACTGGTTTTCTGTGACACCAGGATAGTGTGTCACCGGGGCTCTGTGACACAAGGATTGTGTGACACGGGGGCTCTATGACACCAGGATTGTGTGACACCGGGGCTCTGTGACACCGGGATTCTGTGAAAATGGGATTGTGTGATACCGGGGCTCTGTGACACAGGGATTGTGTGACACTGGGATTGTGTGACACCGGGGCTCTATGACTCCAGGATTGTGTGACACTGGGATTCTGTGACACCGGGATTGTGTGACACCGGGGCTCTATGACACCGGGATTGTTTGACACTGGGATTCTGTGACACCGGGATTGTGTGACACCAGGATTCTGGGACACCGGCATTCTGGGACACCGGCATTCTGGGACACCGGCATTCTGGGACACGGGGGCTCTATGACACCAGGATTGTGTGACACCGGGATTTTGTGACACCGGAGCTCTGTGACACCGTGATTCTGTGACACTGGGATTGTGTGACACCGGGATTGTGTGACACCGGGGATCTGTGACACCGGTATTGTGTGACACGGGGGCTTTATGACACCAGGATTGTGTGACATCGGGGCTCTGTGACACCGGGATTGTGTGACATAGGGGCTCTGTGACACCGGGATTGTGTGACACCGGGATTGTGTGACACTGGGATTGTGGGACACCGGGGCTCTATGACACCAGGATCATGTGACACTGGGATTCTGTGACACCGGGATTGTGTGACACGGGGGCTCTATGACACCTGGACTGTGTGACACTGGGATTGTGTTACACCGGAGCTCTGTGACACCAGGATTGTGTGACACCGGGATTCTGTGACACCGGGATTGTCTGACACCGAGATTCTGTGACACCGGGATTGTGTGACACCGGGGTTCTGTGACACTGGGATTTTGTGACACCAGGGCCCTATGACACCAGAATTGTGTGACACTGGTTTTCTGTGACACCAGGATTGTGTGACACCGGAATTGTGTGTCACCGGGGCTCTGTGACACAAGGATTGTGTGACACGGGGGCTCTATGACACCAGGATTGTGTGACACCGGGGCTCTGTGACACCGGGATTCTGTGAAAATGGGATTGTGTGATACCGGGGCTCAGTGACACAAGGATTGTGTGACACTGAGATTGTGTGACACCGGGGCTCTATGACTCCAGGATTGTGTGACACTAGGATTCTGTGACACCGGGATTGTGTGACACTGGGGCTCTATGACACCGGGATTGTGTGACACCGGGGCTCTATGACACCGGGATTGTTTGACACCGGGATTCTGTGACACCGGGATTCTGGGACACCGGCATTCTGGGACACCGGCATTCTGGGACACCAGCATTCTGGGACACGGGGGCTCTATGACACCAGGATTGTGTGACACCGGGATTTTGTGACACCGGAGCTCTGTGACACCGGGATTCTGTGACACTGGGATTGTGTGACACCGGGATTGTGTGACACCGGGGATCTGTGACACCGGTATTGTGTGACACGGGGGCTTCATGACACCAGGATTGTGTGACATCGGGGCTCTGTGACACCAGGATTATGTGACACCGGGAGTGTGTGACACCGGGGTTCTGTGACACCGTGATTCTGTGACACTGGGAATGTGTGACACCGGGATTGTGTGACACCGGGGATCTGTGACACCGGTATTGTGTGACACGGGGGCTTTATGACACCAGGATTGTGTGACATCGGGGCTCTGTGACACCGGGATTGTGTGACATCGGGGCTCTGTGACACCGGGATTGTGTGACACCGGGATTGTGTGACACTGGGATTGTGGGACACCGGGGCTCTATGACACCAGGATCATGTGACACTGGGATTCTGTGACACCGGGATTGTGTGACACGGAGGCTCTATGACACCTGGACTGTGTGACACTGGGATTGTGTGACACCGGAGCTCTGTGACACCAGGATTGTGTGACACCGGGATTCTGTGACACCGGGATTGTCTGACACCGAGATTCTGTGACACCGGGATTGTGTGACACCGGGATTGTGTGACACCGGGGTTCTGTGACACTGGGATTTTGTGACACCAGGGCCCTATGACACCAGAATTGTGTGACACTGGTTTTCTGTGACACCAGGATTGTCTGACACCGGAATTGTGTGTCACAGGGGCTCTGTGACACAAGGATTGTGTGACACGGGGGCTCTATGACACCAGGATTGTGTGACACCGGGGCTCTGTGACACCGGGATTCTGTGAAAATGGGATTGTGTGATACCGGGGCTCTGTGACACAGGGATTGTGTGACACTGAGATTGTGTGACACCGGGGCTCTATGACTCCAGGATTGTGTGACACTGGGATTCTGTGACACCGGGATTGTGTGACACTGGGGCTCTATGACACCGGGATTGTTTGACACTGGGATTCTGTGACACCGGGATTCTGGGACACCGGCATTCTGGGACACGGGGGCTCTATGACACCAGGATTGTGTGACACCGGGATTTTGTGACACCGGAGCTCTGTGACACCGGGATTCTGTGACACTGGGATTGTGTGACACCGGGATTGTGTGACACCGGGGATCTGTGACACCGGTATTGTGTGACACGGGGGCTTCACGACACCAGGATTGTGTGACATCGGGGCTCTGTGACACCAGGATTATGTGACACCGGGAGTGTGTGACACCGGGGCTCTGTGACACCGGGATTCTGTGACACTGGGATTGTGAGACACCATAGCTCTGTGACACCGGGATTGTGTGACACTGGGATTGTGTGACACAGGGGCTCCATGACACCGGGATTGTGTAACACCGGGATTGTGTGACACCGGGATTGTGTGACACCAGGGTTCTATGACACCAGGATCGTGTGACACTGGGATTCTGCGACACCGGGATTGTGTGACACGGGGACTCTATGACACCAGGACTGTGTGAAACTGGGATTGTGTGACACGGGATTGTGTGACACCGGGGCTCTGTGACACCAGGATTGTGTGACACTGGGATTCTGTGACACCCGGATTGTCTGATACCGAGATTCTGGGACACCGGCATTCTGGGACACCGGGATTCTGTGACACTGGGGCTTTATGACACCGGGATTGTCTGACACTGGGATTGTGTGACACCGGGGCTCTGTGACACCAGGATTGTGTGACACTGGGATTCTGTGACACCCGGATTGTCTGATACCGAGATTCTGGGACACCGGCATTCTGGGACACCGGGATTCTGTGACACTGGGGCTTTATGACACCGGGATTGTCTGAACTGGGATTGTGTGACACCGGGATTGTGTGACACAGGGGCTCTGTGACACCGGGATTGTGTGACACGGGGGCTCTATGACACCAGGATTGTGTGACACCGGGGCTCTGTGACACCGGGTTCTGTGACACTCGGATTGTGTGACACCGGGATTGTGTGACACTGCGGCTCTATGACACCGGGACTGTTTGACACTGGGATTCTGTGACACCGGGATTCTGGGACACCGGCATTCTGGGACACGGGGGCTCTATGACACCAAGATTGTGTGACACCGGGATTTTGTGACACCGGAGCTCTGTGACACCGGGATTCTGTGACACTGGGATTGTGTGACAGCGGGGCTCTGTGACACCGGGATTGTGTGACACCGGGATTGTGTGACACCGGGGCTCTGTGACACCGCGATTGTGTGACACCGTGGCTCTATGACAGCAAGATCGTGTGACACCGGGATTCTGTGACACTGGGATTGTGTGACACCGGAGCTCTGTGACACCAGGATTGTATGACACTGGGATTCTGTGACACCGGGATTGTCTGACACCGAGATTCTGTTACACCGGGATTGTGTGACACCGGGATTGTGTGACACCGGGGTTCTGTGACACTGGGATTGTGTGACCCCAGGGCCCTATGACACCAGAATTGCGTGACACTGGTTTTCTGTGACACCAGGATTGTGTGACACTGGGATTGTGTGACACCGGAATTGTGTGTCACCGGGGCTCTGTGACACCAGGATTATGTGACACCGGGGCTCTGTGACACCGGGATTCTGTGAAAATGGGATTGTGTGACACCGGGGCTCTGTGACACTGGGATTGTGTGACACTGGGATTGTGTGACACCGGGGCTCTATGACTCCAGGATTGTGTGACACTGGGATTCTGTGACACCGGGATTGTGTGACACCGGGGCTCTATGACACCGGGATTGTTTGACACTGGGATTCTGTGACACCGGGATTGTGTGACACCGGGATTCTGGGACACCGGCATTCTGGGACACGGGGGCTCTATGACACCAGGATTGTGTGACACCGGAGCTCTGTGACACCGGGATTCTGTGACACTGGGATCGTGTGACACCAGTATTGTGTGACACCGGGGCTCTGTGACACCGGTATTGTGTGACACGGGGGCTTTATGACACCAGGATTGTGTGACATCGGGGCTCTGTGACACCGGGATTGTGTGACACCGGGGCTCTATAACTCCAGGATTGTGTGACACTGGGATTCTGTGACACTGGGATTGTGTGACATCGGGGCTCTATGACACCGGGATTGTTTGACACTGGGATTCTGTGACACCGGGATTGTGTGACACCGGGATTCTGGGACACCGGCATTCTGGGACACCGGCATTCTGGGACACGGGGGCTCTATGACAGCAAGATTGTGTGACACCGGGATTTTGTGACACCGGAGCTCTGTGGCACCGGGATTTGGTGACACCGGGATTGTGTGACACCGGGGCTCTGTGACACCGGGATTGTCTGACACCGAGATTCTGGGACACCGGCATTCTGGGATACCGGGATTCTGTTGCACTGGGGCTCTATGTCACCGGGATTGTGTGACACTGGGATAGTGTGAAACCGGGATTGTGTGACACCGGGGCGCCGTGACACCAGGGTTGTGTGACACTGGGATTCTGTTACACCGGCATTGTCTGACACCGAGATTCTGGGACACCGGCATTCTGGGATACCGGGATTCTGTTGCACTGGGGCTCTATGTCACCGGGATTGTGTGACATCGGGATTCTGGGACACCGGCATTCTGGGACACCGGGATTCTGTGACACAGGAGCTCTATGACACCGGGATTGTGTGACACTGGGATTCTGTGACACTGGGGCTCTAAGACACTGGGATCGTGTGACACCGGGAGTGTGTGACACCGGGATTCTGCGACACCCGGATTGTGTGACAACAGGATTGTGTGACACCCGGATTGTGTGACACTGGCATTCTGGGACACCGGGATTCTGTGATACCGGAGCTCTATGACACCGGGATGCTGTGACAGCGGAATTGTGTGACACCGGGATTGTGGGACACTGGCATTCTCGGACACCGGGATTCTGTGACATTGGTGCTCGATGACACCGGGATTGTGTGACACCGGGATTCTGTGACACTGGGGCTCTATGACACCGGGATTGTGTGACACTGGGATTCTGTGACACTGGGATTGTGTGACACCGGGGTTGTGTGACACGGGGGCTTTGTGGCACCGGGATTGTGTGACACTGGGATTCTGTGACACCGGGATTGTGTGACACCGGGATTCTGGGACACTGGCATTCTGGGACACTGGGGCTCTATGACACCGGGATTGTGTGACACCGGGGCTCTGTGACACCGGTATTGTGTGGCACGGGGGCTTTATGACACCAGGATTGTGTGACATCGGGGCTCTGTGACACTGGGATTGTGTGACACCGGGGCTCTGTGACACCGGGTTTGTGAGACACAGGGGCTCTATGACACCAGGATTATGTGACACCGGGGCTCTGTGACACCGGGATTCTGTGACACTGGGATTGTGAGACACCGTAGCTCTGTGACACCGGGATTGTGTGACACTGGGATTGTGTGACACCGGGATTGTGTATCACCGGGATTGTGTGACACGGGGGCTCTATGACACCAGGACTGTGTGAAACTGGGATTGTGTGACACAGGATTGTGTGACACCGGGGCTCTGTTTCACCAGGATTGTGTGACACTGGGATTCTGTGACACCGGGATTGTGTGACACCGGCATTCTGGGACACCAGGATTCTGTGACACTGGGGCTCTATGGCACCGGAATTGTGTGACACCGTGGCTCTGTGACACCGGTATTGTGTGACACTCGGATTGTGTGACACCGGGGCTCTCTGACACCGGGATTGTGTGACACTGGGATTTTGTGACACCGCGATTGTGTGACACCGCGGCTCTGTGACACCAGGATTGTGTGACACTGGGGTTCTGTGACACCGAGATTCTGGGACACCGGCATTCTGGGACACCGGAATTGTGTGACACCGGGCTTCTGTGACACCGGGGCTCTGTGACACCGGGATTGTGTGACACGGGGGCTCTATGACACCAGGTTTGTGTGACACCGGGGCTCTGTGACACTGGGATTGTGTGACACTGGGGCTCTGTGACACCGGGATTCAGTGACACTGGGATTGTGTGAAACTGGGATTGTGTGACACCGGTATTGCGTGACACCGGGGCTCTGTTTCACCAGGATTGTGTGACACTGGGATTCTGTGACACCGGGATTGTGTGACACCGGCATTCTGGGACACCAGGATTCTGTGACACTGGGGCTCTATGGCACCGGGATTGTGTGACACCGTGGCTCTGTGACACCGGTATTGTGTGACACTCGGATTGTGTGACACCGGGGCTCTCTGACACCGGGATTGTGTGACACTGGGATTTTGTGACACCGCGATTGTGTGACACCGCGGCTCTGTGACACCAGGATTGTGTGACACCGGGGTTCTCTGACACCGAGATTCTGGGACACCGGCATTCTGGGACACCGGGATTGTGTGACACCGGGATTCTGAGACACCGGGGCTCTGTGACACCGGGATTGTGTGACACGGGGGCTCTATGACACCAGGTTTGTGTGACACCGGGGCTCTGTGATACCGGGACTCTGTGACACTGGGATTGTGTGACACTGGGGCTCTGTGACACCAGGATTCAGTGACACTGGGATAGTGTGACACCGGGATTGTGTGACACCGGGATTGTGTGAAACTGGGATTGTGTGACACCGGGATTGCGTGACACCGGGGCTCCGTGACACCAGGATTGTGTGACACTGGGATTCTGTTACACCAGGATTGTCTGACACCGAGATTCTGGGACACCGGCATTCTGGGATACCGGGATTCTGTTGCACTGGGGCTCTATGTCACCGGGATTGTGTGACACTGGGATAGTGTGACACCGGGATTGTGTGACACCGGGGCGCCATGACACCAGGGTTGTGTGACACTGGGATTCTGTTACACCGGCATTGTCTGACACCGAGATTCTGGGACACCGGCATTCTGGGATACCGGGATTCTGTTGCACTGGGGCTCCATGTCACCGGGATTGTGTGACATCGGGATTCTGGGACACCGGCATTCTGGGACACCGGGATTCTGTGACACAGGAGCTCTATGACACCGGGATTGTGTGACACTGGGATTCTGTGACACTGGGGCTCTATGACACTGGGATCGTCTGACACCGGGATTGCGTGACACCGGGATTCTTTGACACCCGGATTGTGTGACAACGGGATTGTGTGACACTGGCATTCTGGGACACCGGGATTCTGTGATACCGGAGCTCTATGACACCGGGATTGTGTGACACTGGGATGCTGTGACACCGGAATTGTGTGACACCGGGATTCCGGGACACCGGCATTCTGGGACACCGGGATTCTGTGACACTGGGGCTCTATGACACCGGGATTGTGTGACAGCGGAATTCTGTGACACTGGGGCTCTATGACACCCGGATTGTGTGACACCGGGATTCTGGGACACTGGCATTCTCGGACACCGGGATTCTGTGACACTGGCGCTCGATGACACCGGGATTGTGTGACACCGGGCTTCTGTGACACTGGGGCTCTATGATACCAGGATTGTGTGACACTGGGATTCTGTGACACTGCGGCTCTATGACACTGGGATTGTGTGACACTGGGATTGTGTGACACCGGGGTTGTGTGACACGGGGGCTTTGTGGCACCGGGATAGTGTGACACTGGGATGCTGTGACACCGGAATTGTGTGACACCGGGATTCCGGGACACCGGCATTCTGGGACACCGGGATTCTGTGACACTGGGGCTCTATGACACCGGGATTGTGTGACAGCGGAATTCTGTGACACTGGGGCTCTATGACACCCGGATTGTGTGACACCGGGATTGTGGGACACTGGCATTCTCGGACACCGGGATTCTGTGACACTGGCGCTCGATGACACCGGGATTGTGTGACACCGGGATTCTGTGACACTGGGGCTCTATGACACCGGGATTGTGTGACACTGGGATTCTGTGACACTGCGGCTCTATGACACTGGGATTGTGTGACACCGGGATTGTGTGACACCGGGATTCTGGGACACCGGCATTCTGGGACACGGGGGCTCTATGACACCAGGATTGTGTGACACCGGAGCTCTGTGACACCGGGATTCTGTGACACTGGGATTGTGTGACACCAGTATTGTGTGACACCGGGGCTCTGTGACACCGGTATTGTGTGACACGGGGGCTTTATGACACCAGGATTGTGTGACATCGGGGCTCTGTGACACCGGGATTGTGTGACACCGGGATTGTGTGACACCGGGATTCCGGGACACCGGCATTCTGGGACACCGGGATTCTGTGACACTGGGGCTCTATGACACCGGGATTGTGTGACAGCGGAATTCTGTGACACTGGGGCTCTATGACACCCGGATTGTGTGACACCGGGATTCTGGGACACTGGCATTCTCGGACACCGGGATTCTGTGACACTGGCGCTCGATGACACCGGGATTGTGTGACACCGGGATTCTGTGACACTGGGGCTCTATGACACCGGGATTGTGTGACACTGGGATTCTGTGACACTGCGGCTCTATGACACGGGGATTGTGTGACACCGGGATTGTGTGACAACGGAATTCTCTGACACTGGGGCTCTATGACACCCGGATTGTGTGACACCGGGATTCTGGGACACTGGCATTCTCGGACACCGGGATTCTGTGACACTGGCGCTCGATGACACCGGGATTGTGTGACACCGGGATTCTGTGACACTGGGGCTCTATGACACCGGGATTGTGTGACACTGGGATTCTGTGACACTGCGGCTCTATGACACTGGGATTGTGTGACACCGGGATTGTGTGACACCGGGGTTGTGTGACACGGGGGCTTTGTGGCACCGGGATTGTGTTACACTGGGATTCTGTGACACCGGGATTGTGTGACACTGGGATTCTGGGACACCGGCATTCTGGGACACGGGGGCTCTATGACACCAGGATTGTGTGACACCGGAGCTCTGTGAGACCGGGATTCTGTGACACTGGGATTGTGTGACACCAGTATTGTGTGACACCGGGGCTCTGTGACACCGGTATTGTGTGACACGGGGGCTTTATGACACCAGGATTGTGTGACATCGGGGCTCTGTGACACCGGGATTGTGTGACACCGGGGCTCTATAACTCCAGGATTGTGTGACACTGGGATTCTGTGACACTGGGATTGTGTGACACCGGGGCTCTATGACACCGGGATTGTTTGACACTGGGATTCTGTGACACCGGGATTGTGTGACACCGGGATTCTGGGACACCGGCATTCTGGGACACGGGGGCTCTATGACAGCAAGATTGTGTGACACCGGAGCTCTGTGACACCGGGATTCTGTGACACTGGGATTGTGTGACACCGGGGCTCTGTGACACCGGGATTGTGTGACACCGGGGCTCTGTGACACCGGGATTGTCTGACACCGAGATTCTGGGACACCGGCATTCTGGGATACCGGGATTCTGTTGCACTGGGGCTCTATGTCACCGGGATTGTGTGACACTGGGATTGTGTGACACCGGGATTGTGTGACACCGGAGCTCTGTGACACCGCGATTGTGTGACACCGGGGCTCTATGACACCAGGATCGTGTGACACTGGGATTCTGTGACACTGGGATTGTGTGACACGGGGGCTCTATGACACCGGGATTGTGTGACACTGGGATTCTGTGACACTGCGGCTCTATGACACGGGGATTGTGTGACACCGGGATTGTGTGACACCGGGGTTGTGTGACACGGGGGCTTTGTGGCACCGGGATTGTGTGACACCGGGATTCCGGGACACCGGCATTCTGGGACACTGGGATTCTGTGACACTGGGGCTCTATGACACCGGGATTGTGTGACAACGGAATTCTCTGACACTGGGGCTCTATGACACCCGGATTGTGTGACACCGGGACTCTGGGACACTGGCATTCTCGGACACCGGGATTCTGTGACACTGGCGCTCGATGACACCGGGATTGTGTGACACCGGGATTCTGTGACACTGGGGCTCTATGACACCGGGATTGTGTGACACTGGGATTCTGTGACACTGCGGCTCTATGACACTGGGATTGTGTGACACCGGGATTGTGTGACACCGGGGTTGTGTGACACGGGGGCTTTGTCGCACCGGGATTGTGTTACACTGGGATTCTGTGACACCGGGATTGTGTGACACTGGGATTCTGGGACACCGGCATTCTGGGACACGGGGGCTCTATGACACCAGGATTGTGTGACACCGGAGCTCTGTGACACCGGGATTCTGTGACACTGGGATTGTGTGACACCAGTATTGTGTGACACCGGGGCTCTGTGACACCGGTATTGTGTGACACGGGGGCTTTATGACACCAGGATTGTGTGACATCGGGGCTCTGTGACACCGGGATTGTGTGACACCGGGGCTCTATAACTCCAGGATTGTGTGACACTGGGATTCTGTGACACTGGGATTGTGTGACACCGGGGCTCTATGACACCGGGATTGTTTGACACTGGGATTCTGTGACACCGGGATTGTGTGACACCGGGATTCTGGGACACCGGCATTCTGGGACAGGGGGGCTCTATGACAGCAAGATTGTGTGACACCGGGATTTTGTGACACCGAAGCTCTGTGACACCGGGATTCTGTGACACTGGGATTGTGTGACACCGGGGCTCTATGACACCCGGATTGTGTGACACCGGGATTCTGGGACACTGGCATTCTCGGACACCGGGATTCTGTGACACTGGCGCTCGATGACACCGGGATTGTGTGACACCGGGATTCTGTGACACTGGGGCTCTATGACACCGGGATTGTGTGACACTGGGATTCTGTGACACTGCGGCTCTATGACACTGGGATTGTGTGACACCGGGATTGTGTGACACCGGGGTTGTGTGACACGGGGGCTTTGTGGCACCGGGATTGTGTGACACTGGGATGCTGTGACACCGGAATTGTGTGACACCGGGATTCCGGGACACCGGCAGTCTGGGACACCGGGATTCTGTGACACTGGGGCTCTATGACACCGGGATTGTGTGACAGCGGAATTCTGTGACACTGGGGCTCTGTGACACCCGGATTGTGTGACACCGGGATTCTGGGACACTGGCATTCTCGGACACCGGGATTCTGTGACACTGGCGCTCGATGACACCGGGATTGTGTGACACCGGGATTCTGTGACACTGGGGCTCTATGACACCGGGATTGTGTGACACTGGGATTCTGTGACACTGCGGCTCTATGACACTGGGATTGTGTGACACCGGGATTGTGTGACACCGGGGTTGTGTGACACGGGGGCTTTGTGGCACCGGGATTGTGTGACACTGGGATTCTGTGACACCGGGATTGTGTGACACCGGGATTCTGGGACACCGGCATTCTGGGACACTGGGGCTCTATGACACTGGGATTGTGTGACACCGGGATTGTGTGACACCGGGGATCTGTGACACCGGTATTGTGTGGCACGGGGGCTTTATGACACCAGGATTGTGTGACATCGGGGCTCTGTGACACCGGGATTGTGTGACACCGGGGTTCTGTGACACTGGGATTGTGTGACACCAGGGCCCTATGACACCAGAATTGTGTGACACTGGTTTTCTGTGACACCAGGATTGTGTGATACTGGGATTGTGTGACACCGGAATTGTGTGTCACTGGGGCTCTGTGACACCAGGATTGTGTGACACGGGGGCTCTATGACACCAGGATTGTGTGACACCGGGGCTCTGTGACACCGGGATTCTGTGAAAATGGGATTGTGTGACACCGGGGCTCTGTGACACTGGGATTGTGTGACACCGGGCCTCTATGACTCCAGGATTGTGTGACATTGGGATTCTGTGACACCGGGGCTCTATGACTCCAGGATTGTTTGACACTGGGATTCTGTGACACCGGGATTCTGGGACACAGGCATTCTGGGACACGGGGGCCCTATGACACCAGGATTGTGTGACACCGGGATTTTGTGACACCGGAGCTCTGTGACACCGGGTTTCTGTGACACTGGGATTGTGTGACACCGGGATTGTGTGACACCGGAGCTCTGTGACACCGCGATTGTGTGACACCGGGGCTCTATGACACCAGGATCGTGTGACACTGGGATTCTGTGACACTGGGATTGTGTGACACGGGGGCTCTATGACACCGGGATTGTGTGACACTGGGATTCTGTGACACTGCGGCTCTATGACACGGGGATTGTGTGACACCGGGGTTGTGTGACACCGGGGTTGTGTGACACGGGGGCTTTGTGGCACCGGGATTGTGTGACACCGGGATTCCGGGACACCGGCATTCTGGGACACCGGGATTCTGTGACACTGGGGCTCTATGACACCGGGATTGTGTGACAACGGAATTCTCTGACACTGGGGCTCTATGACACCCGGATTGTGTGACACCGGGACTCTGGGACACTGGCATTCTCGGACACCGGGATTCTGTGACACTGGCGCTCGATGACACCGGGATTGTGTGACACCGGGATTCTGTGACACTGGGGCTCTATGACACCGGGATTGTGTGACACTGGGATTCTGTGACACTGCGGCTCTATGACACTGGGATTGTGTGACACCGGGATTGTGTGACACCGGGGTTGTGTGACACGGGGGCTTTGTCGCACCGGGATTGTGTTACACTGGGATTCTGTGACACCGGGATTGTGTGACACTGGGATTCTGGGACACCGGCATTCTGGGACACGGGGGCTCTATGACACCAGGATTGTGTGACACCGGAGCTCTGTGACACCGGGATTCTGTGACACTGGGATTGTGTGACACCAGTATTGTGTGACACCGGGGCTCTGTGACACCGGTATTGTGTGACACGGGGGCTTTATGACACCAGGATTGTGTGACATCGAGGCTCTGTGACACCGGGATTGTGTGACACCGGGGCTCTATAACTCCAGGATTGTGTGACACTGGGATTCTGTGACACTGGGATTGTGTGACACCGGGGCTCTATGACACCGGGATTGTTTGACACTGGGATTCTGTGACACCGGGATTGTGTGACACCGGGATTCTGGGACACCGGCATTCTGGGACAGGGGGGCTCTATGACAGCAAGATTGTGTGACACCGGGATTTTGTGACACCGGAGCTCTGTGACACCGGGATTCTGTGACACTGGGATTGTGTGACACCGGGGCTCTGTGACACCGGGATTGTGTGACACCGGGGCTCTGTGACACCGGGATTGTGTGACACCGGGGCTCTGTGACACCGGGATTGTCTGACACCGAGATTCTGGGACACCGGCATTCTGGGATACCGGGATTCTGTTGCACTGGGGCTCTATGTCACCGGGATTGTGTGACACTGGGATAGTGTGACACCGGGATTGTGTGACACCGGGGCGCCGTGACACCAGGGTTGTGTGACACTGGGATTCTGTTACACCGGCATTGTCTGACACCGAGATTCTGGGACACCGGCATTCTGGGATACCGGGATTCTGTGACACTGGGGCTCTATGACACCCGGATTGTGTGACACCGGGATTCTGGGACACTGGCATTCTCGGACACCGGGATTCTGTGACACTGGCGCTCGATGACACCGGGATTGTGTGACACCGGGATTCTGTGACACTGGGGCTCTATGACACCGGGATTGTGTGACACTGGGATTCTGTGACACTGCGGCTCTATGACACTGGGATTGTGTGACACCGGGATTGTGTGACACCGGGGTTGTGTGACACGGGGGCTTTGTGGCACCGGGATTGTGTGACACTGGGATGCTGTGACACCGGAATTGTGTGACACCGGGATTCCGGGACACCGGCATTCTGGGACACCGGGATTCTGTGACACTGGGGCTCTATGACACCGGGATTGTGTGACAGCGGAATTCTCTGACACTGGGGCTCTGTGACACCCGGATTGTGTGACACCGGGATTCTGGGACACTGGCATTCTCGGACACCGGGATTCTGTGACACTGGCTCTCGATGACACCGGGATTGTGTGACACCGGGATTCTGTGACACTGGGGCTCTATGACACCGGGATTGTGTGACACTGGGATTCTGTGACACTGCGGCTCTATGACACTGGGATTGTGTGACACCGGGATTGTGTGACACCGGGGTTGTGTGACACGGGGGCTTTGTGGCACCGGGATTGTGTGACACTGGGATTCTGTGACACCGGGATTGTGTGACACCGGGATTCTGGGACACCGGCATTCTGGGACACTGGGGCTCTATGACACTGGGATTGTGTGACACCGGGATTGTGTGACACCGGGGCTCTGTGACACCGGTATTGTGTGGCACGGGGGCTTTATGACACCAGGATTGTGTGACATCGGGGCTCTGTGACACCGGGATTGTGTGACACCGGGGTTCTGTGACACTGGGATTGTGTGACACCAGGGCCCTATGACACCAGAATTGTGTGACACTGGTTTTCTGTGACACCAGGATTGTGTGATACTGGGATTGTGTGACACCGGAATTGTGTGTCACTGGGGCTCTGTGACACCAGGATTGTGTGACACGGGGGCTCTATGACACCAGGATTGTGTGACACCGGGGCTCTGTGACACCGGGTTTCTGTGAAAATGGGATTGTGTGACACCGGGGCTCTGTGACACTGGGATTGTGTGACACTGGGCCTCTATGACTCCAGGATTGTGTGACATTGGGATTCTGTGACACCGGGGCTCTATGACTCCAGGATTGTTTGACACTGGGATTCTGTGACACCGGGATTCTGGGACACAGGCATTCTGGGACACGGGGGCCCTATTACACCAGGATTGTGTGACACCGGGATTTTGTGACACCGGAGCTCTGTGACACCGGGATTCTGTGACACTGGGATTGTGTGACACGGGGGCTCTATGACACCTGGACTGTGTGACACTGGGATTCTGTGACACCGGGATTGTGTGACACCGGAGCTCTGTGACACCAGGATTGTGTGACACTGGGATTCTGTGACACCGGGATTGTCTGACACCGAGATTCTGGGACACCGGCATTCTGGGACACCGGGATTCTGTGACACTGGGGCTCTTTGACACCGGGATTGTGTGACATCGGGATTGTGTGACACAGGGGCTCTGTGACACCGGGATTGTGTGACACGGGGGCTCTGTGACACCGGGTTCTGTGACACTGGGATTGTGTGACACCGGGGCTCTGTGACACCGGGTTTGTGAGACACGGGGGCTCTATGACACCAGGATTATGTGACACCGGGAGTGTGTGACACCGGGGCTCTGTGACACCGGGATTCTGTGACACTGGGATTGTGAGACATCGTAGCTCTGTGACACCGGGATTGTGTGACACTGGGATTGTGTGACACCGGGGCTCTGTGACACCGGGATTGTGTAACACCGGGATTGTGTGACACTGCGGCTCTATGACACTGGGATTGTGTGACACCGGGATTGTGTGACACCGGGGTTGTGTGACACGGGGGCTTTGTGGCACCGGGATTGTGTGACACTGGGATGCTGTGACACCGGAATTCTGTGACACCGGGATTCCGGGACACCGGCATTCTGGGACACCGGGATTCTGTGACACTGGGGCTCTATGACACCGGGATTGTGTGACAGCGGAATTCTGTGACACTGGGGCTCTATGACACCCGGATTGTGTGACACCGGGATTCTGGGACACTGGCATTCTCGGACACCGGGATTCTGTGACACTGGCGCTCGATGACACCGGGATTGTGTGACACCGGGATTCTGTGACACTGGGGCTCTATGACACCGGGATTGTGTGACACTGGGATTCTGTGACACTGCGGCTCTATGACACGGGGATTGTGTGACACCGGGATAGTGTGACACCGGGGTTGTGTGACACGGGGGCTCTGTGACACCGGGATTCTGTGACACTGGGGCTCTATGACACCGGGATTGTGTGACAACGGAATTCTCTGACACTGGGGCTCTATGACACCCGGATTGTGTGACACCGGGATTCTGGGACACTGGCATTCTCGGACACCGGGATTCTGTGACACTGGCGCTCGATGACACCGGGATTGTGTGACACCGGGATTCTGTGACACTGGGGCTCTATGACACCGGGATTGTGTGACACTGGGATTCTGTGACACTGCGGCTCTATGACACTGGGATTGTGTGACACCGGGATTGTGTGACACCGGGGTTGTGTGACACGGGGGCTTTGTCGCACCGGGATTGTGTTACACTGGGATTCTGTGACACCGGGATTGTGTGACACTGGGATTCTGGGACACCGGCATTCTGGGACACGGGGGCTCTATGACACCAGGATTGTGTGACACCGGAGCTCTGTGACACCGGGATTCTGTGACACTGGGATTGTGTGACACCAGTATTGTGTGACACCGGGGCTCTGTGACACCGGTATTGTGTGACACGGGGGCTTTATGACACCAGGATTGTGTGACATCGGGGCTCTGTGACACCGGGATTGTGTGACACCGGGGCTCTATAACTCCAGGATTGTGTGACACTGGGATTCTGTGACACTGGGATTGTGTGACACCGGGGCTCTATGACACCGGGATTGTTTGACACTGGGATTCTGTGACACCGGGATTGTGTGACACCGGGATTCTGGGACACCGGCATTCTGGGACACGGGGGCTCTATGACAGCAAGATTGTGTGACACCGGGATTTTGTGACACCGGAGCTCTGTGACACCGGGATTCTGTGACACTGGGATTGTGTGACACCGGGGCTCTGTGACACCGGGATTGTGTGACACCGGGGCTCTGTGACACCGGGATTGTCTGACACCGAGATTCTGGGACACCGGCATTCTGGGATACCGGGATTCTGTTGCACTGGGGCTCTATGTCACCGGGATTGTGTGACACTGGGATAGTGTGACACCGGGATTGTGTGACACAGGGGCGCCGTGACACCAGGGTTGTGTGACACTGGGATTCTGTTACACCGGCATTGTCTGACACCGAGATTCTGGGACACCGGCATTCTGGGATACCGGGATTCTGTGACACTGGGGCTCTATGACACCCGGATTGTGTGACACCGGGATTCTGGGACACTGGCATTCTCGGACACCGGGATTCTGTGACACTGGCGCTCGATGACACCGGGATTGTGTGACACCGGGATTCTGTGACACTGGGGCTCTATGACACCGGGATTGTGTGACACTGGGATTCTGTGACACTGCGGCTCTATGACACTGGGATTGTGTGACACCGGGATTGTGTGACACCGGGGTTGTGTGACACGGGGGCTTTGTGGCACCGGGATTGTGTGACACTGGGATGCTGTGACACCGGAATTGTGTGACACCGGGATTCCGGGACACCGGCATTCTGGGACACCGGGATTCTGTGACACTGGGGCTCTATGACACCGGGATTGTGTGACAGCGGAATTCTGTGACACTGGGGCTCTATGACACCCGGATTGTGTGACACCGGGATTCTGGGACACTGGCATTCTCGGACACCGGGATTCTGTGACACTGGCGCTCGATGACACCGGGATTGTGTGACACCGGGATTCTGTGACACTGGGGCTCTATGACACCGGGATTGTGTGACACTGGGATTCTGTGACACTGCAGCTCTATGACACTGGGATTGTGTGACACCGGGATTGTGTGACACCGGGGTTGTGTGACACGGGGGCTTTGTGGCACCGGGATTGTGTGACACTGGGATTCTGTGACACCGGGATTGTGTGACACCGGGATTCTGGGACACCGGCATTCTGGGACACTGGGGCTCTATGACACTGGGATTGTGTGACACCGGGATTGTGTGACACCGGGGATCTGTGACACCGGTATTGTGTGGCACGGGGGCTTTATGACACCAGGATTGTGTGACATCGGGGCTCTGTGACACCGGGATTGTGTGACACCGGGGTTCTGTGACACTGGGATTGTGTGACACCAGGGCCCTATGACACCAGAATTGTGTGACACTGGTTTTCTGTGACACCAGGATTGTGTGATACTGGGATTGTGTGACACCGGAATTGTGTGTCACTGGGGCTCTGTGACACCAGGATTGTGTGACACGGGGGCTCTATGACACCAGGATTGTGTGACACCGGGGCTCTGTGACACCGGGATTCTGTGAAAATGGGATTGTGTGACACCGGGGCTCTGTGACACTGGGATTGTGTGACACCGGGCCTCTATGACTCCAGGATTGTGTGACATTGGGATTCTGTGACACCGGGGCTCTATGACTCCAGGATTGTTTGACACTGGGATTCTGTGACACCGGGATTCTGGGACACAGGCATTCTGGGACACGGGGGCCCTATGACACCAGGATTGTGTGACACCGGGATTTTGTGACACCGGAGCTCTGTGACACCGGGTTTCTGTGACACTGGGATTGTGTGACACCGGGATTGTGTGACACCGGAGCTCTGTGACACCGCGATTGTGTGACACCGGGGCTCTATGACACCAGGATCGTGTGACACTGGGATTCTGTGACACTGGGATTGTGTGACACGGGGGCTCTATGACACCTGGACTGTGTGACACTGGGATTCTGTGACACCGGGATTGTGTGACACCGGAGCTCTGTGACACCAGGATTGTGTGACACTGGGATTCTGTGACACCGGGATTGTCTGACACCGGGATTCTGTGACACTGGGGCTCTTTGACACCGGGATTGTGTGACATCGGGATTGTGTGACACAGGGGCTCTGTGACACCGGGATTGTGTGACACGGGGGCTCTGTGACACCGGGTTCTGTGACACTGGGATTGTGTGACACCGGGGCTCTGTGACACCGGGTTTGTGAGACACGGGGGATCTATGACACCAGGATTATGTGACACCGGGAGTGTGTGACACCGGGGCTCTGTGACACCGGGATTCTGTGACACTGGGATTGTGAGACACCGTAGCTCTGTGACACCGGGATTGTGTGACACTGGGATTGTGTGACACCGGGGCTCTGTGACACCGGGATTGTGTAACACCGGGATTGTGTGACACCGGGGCTCTGTGACACCGGGATTGTGTGACACCGGGGTTCTGTGTCACCAGGATTGTGTGACACTGGGATTCTCTGACACCGGGATTGTGTGACACCGGGGCTCTGTGACACCAGGATTGTGTGACACTGGGGTTGTGTGACACCGGGATTGTCTGACACCGAGATTCTGGAACACCGGCATTCTGGGACACCGGGATTCTGTGACACTGGGATTGTGTGACACCGGGATTCTGTGACACCGGGATTGCGTGACACTGGTATTCTGGGACACCGGGATTCTGTGACACCCGGATTGTGTGACAACGGGATTGTGTGACACCCGGATTGCGTGACACTGGGATTCTGTGATACCGGAGCTCTATGACACCGGGATTGTGTGACACTGGAATGCTGTGACACCGGGGCTCTGTGACACCGGGATTGTGTGACACCGGGGCTCTGTGACACCGGGATTGTGTGACACCGGGGCTCTGTGACACCGGGATTGTCTGACACCGAGATTCTGGGACACCGGCATTCTGGGATACCGGGATTCTGTTGCACTGGGGCTCTATGTCACCGGGATTGTGTGACACTGGGATAGTGTGACACCGGGATTGTGTGACACAGGGGCGCCGTGACACCAGGGTTGTGTGACACTGGGATTCTGTTACACCGGCATTGTCTGACACCGAGATTCTGGGACACCGGCATTCTGGGATACCGGGATTCTGTGACACTGGGGCTCTATGACACCCGGATTGTGTGACACCGGGATTCTGGGACACTGGCATTCTCGGACACCGGGATTCTGTGACACTGGCGCTCGATGACACCGGGATTGTGTGACACCGGGATTCTGTGACACTGGGGCTCTATGACACCGGGATTGTGTGACACTGGGATTCTGTGACACTGCGGCTCTATGACACTGGGATTGTGTGACACCGGGATTGTGTGACACCGGGGTTGTGTGACACGGGGGCTTTGTGGCACCGGGATTGTGTGACACTGGGATGCTGTGACACCGGAATTGTGTGACACCGGGATTCCGGGACACCGGCATTCTGGGACACCGGGATTCTGTGACACTGGGGCTCTATGACACCGGGATTGTGTGACAGCGGAATTCTGTGACACTGGGGCTCTATGACACCCGGATTGTGTGACACCGGGATTCTGGGACACTGGCATTCTCGGACACCGGGATTCTGTGACACTGGCGCTCGATGACACCGGGATTGTGTGACACCGGGATTCTGTGACACTGGGGCTCTATGACACCGGGATTGTGTGACACTGGGATTCTGTGACACTGCGGCTCTATGACACTGGGATTGTGTGACACCGGGATTGTGTGACACCGGGGTTGTGTGACACGGGGGCTTTGTGGCACCGGGATTGTGTGACACTGGGATGCTGTGACACCGGAATTGTGTGACACCGGGATTCCGGGACACCGGCATTCTGGGACACCGGGATTCTGTGACACTGGGGCTCTATGACACCGGGATTGTGTGACAGCGGAATTCTGTGACACTGGGGCTCTATGACACCCGGATTGTGTGACACCGGGATTCTGGGACACTGGCATTCTCGGACACCGGGATTCTGTGACACTGGCGCTCGATGACACCGGGATTGTGTGACACCGGGATTCTGTGACACTGGGGCTCTATGACACCGGGATTGTGTGACACTGGGATTCTGTGACACTGCGGCTCTATGACACTGGGATTGTGTGACACCGGGATTGTGTGACACCGGGGTTGTGTGACACGGGGGCTTTGTGGCACCGGGATTGTGTGACACTGGGATTCTGTGACACCGGGATTGTGTGACACCGGGATTCTGGGACACCGGCATTCTGGGACACTGGGGCTCTATGACACTGGGATTGTGTGACACCGGGATTGTGTGACACCGGGGATCTGTGACACCGGTATTGTGTGGCACGGGGGCTTTATGACACCAGGATTGTGTGACATCGGGGCTCTGTGACACCGGGATTGTGTGACACCGGGGTTCTGTGACACTGGGATTGTGTGACACCAGGGCCCTATGACACCAGAATTGTGTGACACTGGTTTTCTGTGACACCAGGATTGTGTGATACTGGGATTGTGTGACACCGGAATTGTGTGTCACTGGGGCTCTGTGACACCAGGATTGTGTGACACGGGGGCTCTATGACACCAGGATTGTGTGACACCGGGGCTCTGTGACACCGGGATTCTGTGAAAATGGGATTGTGTGACACCGGGGCTCTGTGACACTGGGATTGTGTGACACCGGGCCTCTATGACTCCAGGATTGTGTGACATTGGGATTCTGTGACACCGGGGCTCTATGACTCCAGGATTGTTTGACACTGGGATTCTGTGACACCGGGATTCTGGGACACAGGCATTCTGGGACACGGGGGCCCTATGACACCAGGATTGTGTGACACCGGGATTTTGTGACACCGGAGCTCTGTGACACCGGGTTTCTGTGACACTGGGATTGTGTGACACCGGGATTGTGTGACACCGGAGCTCTGTGACACCGCGATTGTGTGACACCGGGGCTCTATGACACCAGGATCGTGTGACACTGGGATTCTGTGACACTGGGATTGTGTGACACGGGGGCTCTATGACACCTGGACTGTGTGACACTGGGATTCTGTGACACCGGGATTGTGTGACACCGGAGCTCTGTGACACCAGGATTGTGTGACACTGGGATTCTGTGACACCGGGATTGTCTGACACCGGGATTCTGTGACACTGGGGCTCTTTGACACCGGGATTGTGTGACATCGGGATTGTGTGACACAGGGGCTCTGTGACACCGGGATTGTGTGACACGGGGGCTCTGTGACACCGGGTTCTGTGACACTGGGATTGTGTGACACCGGGGCTCTGTGACACCGGGTTTGTGAGACACGGGGGATCTATGACACCAGGATTATGTGACACCGGGAGTGTGTGACACCGGGGCTCTGTGACACCGGGATTCTGTGACACTGGGATTGTGAGACACCGTAGCTCTGTGACACCGGGATTGTGTGACACTGGGATTGTGTGACACCGGGGCTCTGTGACACCGGGATTGTGTAACACCGGGATTGTGTGACACCGGGGCTCTGTGACACCGGGATTGTGTGACACCGGGGTTCTGTGTCACCAGGATTGTGTGACACTGGGATTCTCTGACACCGGGATTGTGTGACACCGGGGCTCTGTGACACCGGGTTTGTGTGACACGGGGGCTCTATGACACCAGTATTGTGTGACACCGGGAGTGTGTGACACGGGGGCTCTGTGACACTGGTATTCTGTGACAATGGGATTGTGTGACACCGGGGCTCTATGACACTGGGATTGTGTGACACCGGGGCTCTATGACACCGGGATTGTGTGACACCGCGGCTCTGTGACACCAGGATTGTGTCACACCGGGATTGTGTGACACCGCGGCTCTGTGACACCAGGATTGTGTGACACTGGGGTTGTGTGACACCGGGATTCTGTGACACCGGGATTGCGTGACACTGGTATTCTGGGACACCGGGATTCTGTGACACCCGGATTGTGTGACAACGGGATTGTGTGACACCCGGATTGCGTGACACTGGTATTCTGGGACACTGGGATTCTGTGATACCGGAGCTCTATGACACCGGGATTGTGTGACACTGGAATGCTGTGACACCGGGATTGTGTGACACCGGGATTGTGCGACACCGGGATTCTGTGACACCCGGATTGTGTGACAACGGGATTGTGTAACACCCGGATTGCGTGACACTGGCATTCTGGGACACTGGGATTCTGTGATACCGGAGCTCTATGACACCGGGATTGTGTGACACTGGGATGCTGCGACACCAGGATTGTGTGACACCGGGATTCTGGGACACCGGGATTCTGTGACACTGGGGCTCTATGACACCGGGATTGTATGATACTGGGATTCTGTGACACGGGGATTGTGTGACACCGGGATTCTGGGACACTGGAATTCTGGGACCCCGGGATTCTGTGACACTGGCGCTCGATGACACTGGGATTGTGTGACACGGGATTCTGTGACACTGGGGCTCTATGACACCGGGATTGTGTGACACTGGGATTCTGTGACACTGCGGCTCTATGACACCGGGATTGTGTGACACTGGGATTGTGTGACACCGGGATTGTGTCACACCGGGGTTGTGAGACACGGGGGCTCTGTGGCACCGGGATTGTCTGACACCGGAATTCTGGAACACCGGCATTCTGGGACACCGGGATTGTGTGACACTGGGATTGTGTGACACCGGGATTCTGTGACACCGGGGCTCTGTGACACCGGGATTGTGTGACACAGGGGCTCTATGACACCGGGTTTGTGTGACACCGGGGCTCTGTGATACCGGGACTCTGTGACACTGGGATTGTGTGACACTGGGGCTCTGTGACACCAGGATTGTGTGACACCGGGAGTGTGTGACACCGGGGCTCTGTGACACTGGGATTCTGTGACACTGGGATTGTGTGACACCGGGGCTCTATGACACCGGGATTGTGTGACACCGCGGCTCTGTGACACCAGGATTGTGTGACACCGAGATTCTGGAACACCGGCATTCTGGGACACCGGGATTGTGTGACACTGGGATTGTGTGACACCGGGATTCTGTGACACCGGGGCTCTGTGACACCGGGATTGTGTGACACAGGGGCTCTATGACACCGGGTTTGTGTGACACCGGGGCTCTGTGATACCGGGACTCTGTGACACTGGGATTGTGTGACACTGGGGCTCTGTGACACCGGGATTCAGTGACACTGGGATAATGTGACACTGGGATTGTGTGACACTGGGATTGTGGGACACCGGGATTGTGTGACACCGGGGCGCCGTGACACCAGGTTTGTGTGACACTGGGATTCTGTTACACCGGCATTGTCTGACACCGAGATTCTGGGACACCGGCGTTCTGGGATACCGGGATTGTTTCACTGGGGCTCTATGTCACCGGGATTGTGTGACACCGGGATTCTGGGAAACCGGCATTGTGGGACACCGGGATTCTGTGACACAGGAGCTCTATGACACCGGGATTGTGTGACACTGGGATTCTGTGATACTGGTGCTCTATGACACTGGGATTGTGTGACACCGGGATTGTGCGACACCGGGATTCTGTGACACCCGGATTGTGTGACAACGGGATTGTGTGACACCCGGATTGCGTGACACTGGCATTCTGTGACACCGGGATTCTGTGATACCGGAGCTCTATGACACCGGGATTGTGTGACACTGGGATGCTGTGACACCGGGATTCTGTGACACTGGGGCTCTATGACACCGGGATTGTGTGACAGCGGAATTCTGTGACACTGGGGCTCTATGACACCGGGATTGTATGATACTGGGATTCTGTGACACGGGGATTGTGTGACACCGGGATTCTGGGACACTGGAATTCTGGGACACCGGGATTCTGTGACACTGGCGCTCGATGACACTGGGATTGTGTGACACCGGGATTCTGTGACACTGGGGCTCTGTGACACCGGGATTGTGTGACACTGGGATTCTGTGACACTGCGGCTCTATGACACCGGGATTGTGTGACACTGGGATTCTGTGACACCGGGATTGTGTGACACCGGGGTTGTGTGACACGGGGGCTCTGTGGCACCGGGATTGTGTGACACTGGGATTCTGTGACACCGACATTCTGGGACACTGGGATTAAGTGACACTGGGGTTCTATGACACCAGGATTGTGTGACACTGGGATTCTGTGACACCGGGATTGTGTGACACCAGGATTGTGTGACACCAGGATTCTGGGACACCGGCATTCTGGGACACCGGCATTCTGGGACACCGGGATTGAGTGACACCAGGATTCTGTGACACTGGGGCTCTATGACACCCGGATTGTGTGACACTGGGATTCTGTGACACCGGGATTGTGCGACACGGGGATTCTGGGACACCGGCATTCTGGGACACTGGGGCTCTATGACACCGGGATTGAGTGACACCGGTATTGTGTGACACGGGGGCTTTATGACACCAGGATTGTGTGACATCGGGGCTCTGTGACACCGGGATTGTGTGACACCGGGGTTCTGTGACACCGGGATTCTGTGAAAATGGGATTGTGTGACACCGGGGCTCTGTGACACTGGGATTGTGTGACACTGGGATTGTGTGACACCGGGGCTCTGTGACACCGGGATTGTGTGACACCGGGATTGTGTGACACCGGGTCTCTGTGACACCGCGATTGTGTGACACCAGGGCTCTATGACACCAGGATCGTGTGACACTGGGATTCTGTGACACCGGGATTGTGTGACACGGGGGCTCTATGACACCTGGACTGTGTGTCACTGGGATTGTGTGACACCGGAGCTCTGTGACACCGGGACTGTGTGACAATGGGATTGTGTGACACCGGGATTGTGTGACACCGGGGCTCTGTGACACTAGGATTGTGTGACACTGGGGCTCTATGACACCGGGATTGTGTGACACTGGGATAGTGTGACACTGGGATAGTGTGACACTGGGATTCTGTGACACTGGGGCTCTATGACACCGGGATTGTGTGACACCGGGATTGTGTGACACTGGAATGCTGTGACACCGGGATTGTGTGACACCGGGATTGTGCGACACCGGAATTCTGTGACACCCGGATTGTGTGACAACGGGATTGTGTGACACCCGGATTGCGTGACACTGGCATTCTGGGACACTGGGATTCTGTGATACCGGAGCTCTATGACACCGGGATTGTGTGACACTGGGATGCTGCGACACCGGGATTGTGTGACACCGGGATTCTGGGACACCGGGATTCTGTGACACTGGGGCTCTATGACACCGGGATTGTGTGACAGCGGAATTCTGTGACACTGGGGCTCTATGACACCGGGATTGTATGATACTGGGATTCTGTGACACGGGGATTGTGTGACACCGGGATTCTGGGACACTGGAATTCTGGGACCCCGGGATTCTGTGACACTGGCGCTCGATGACACTGGGATTGTGTGACACCGGATTCTGTGACACTGGGGCTCTATGACACCGGGATTGTGTGACACTGGGATTCTGTGACACTGCGGCTCTATGACACCGGGATTGTGTGACACTGGGATTGTGTGACACCGGGATTGTGTCACACCGGGGTTGTGAGACACGGGGGCTCTGTGGCACCGGGATTGTCTGACACCGGGATTCTGGAACACCGGCATTCTGGGACACCGGGATTGTGTGACACTGGGATTGTGTGACACCGGGATTCTGTGACACCGGGGCTCTGTGACACCGGGATTGTGTGACACAGGGGCTCTATGACACCGGGTTTGTGTGACACCGGGGCTCTGTGATACCGGGACTCTGTGACACTGGGATTGTGTGACACTGGGGCTCTGTGACACCAGGATTGTGTGACACCGGGAGTGTGTGACACCGGGGCTCTGTGACACTGGGATTCTGTGACACTGGGATTGTGTGACACCGGGGCTCTATGACACCGGGATTGTGTGACACCGCGGCTCTGTGACACCAGGATTGTGTGACACCGAGATTCTGGAACACCGGCATTCTGGGACACCGGGATTGTGTGACACTGGGATTGTGTGACACCGGGATTCTGTGACACCGGGGCTCTGTGACACCGGGATTGTGTGACACAGGGGCTCTATGACACCGGGTTTGTGTGACACCGGGGCTCTGTGATACCGGGACTCTGTGACACTGGGATTGTGTGACACTGGGGCTCTGTGACACCGGGATTCAGTGACACTGGGATAATGTGACACTGGGATTGTGTGACACTGGGATTGTGGGACACCGGGATTGTGTGACACCGGGGCGCCGTGACACCAGGTTTGTGTGACACTGGGATTCTGTTACACCGGCATTGTCTGACACCGAGATTCTGGGACACCGGCGTTCTGGGATACCGGGATTGTTTCACTGGGGCTCTATGTCACCGGGATTGTGTGACACCGGGATTCTGGGAAACCGGCATTGTGGGACACCGGGATTCTGTGACACAGGAGCTCTATGACACCGGGATTGTGTGACACTGGGATTCTGTGATACTGGTGCTCTATGACACTGGGATTGTGTGACACCGGGATTGTGCGACACCGGGATTCTGTGACACCCGGATTGTGTGACAACGGGATTGTGTGACACCCGGATTGCGTGACACTGGCATTCTGTGACACCGGGATTCTGTGATACCGGAGCTCTATGACACCGGGATTGTGTGACACTGGGATGCTGTGACACCGGGATTCTGTGACACTGGGGCTCTATGACACCGGGATTGTGTGACAGCGGAATTCTGTGACACTGGGGCTCTATGACACCGGGATTGTATGATACTGGGATTCTGTGACACGGGGATTGTGTGACACCGGGATTCTGGGACACTGGAATTCTGGGACACCGGGATTCTGTGACACTGGCGCTCGATGACACTGGGATTGTGTGACACCGGGATTCTGTGACACTGGGGCTCTGTGACACCGGGATTGTGTGACACTGGGATTCTGTGACACTGCGGCTCTATGACACCGGGATTGTGTGACACTGGGATTCTATGACACCGGGATTGTGTGACACCGGGGTTGTGTGACACGGGGGCTCTGTGGCACCGGGATTGTGTGACACTGGGATTCTGTGACACCGACATTCTGGGACACTGGGATTAAGTGACACTGGGGTTCTATGACACCAGGATTGTGTGACACTGGGATTCTGTGACACCGGGATTGTGTGACACCAGGATTGTGTGACACCAGGATTCTGGGACACCGGCATTCTGGGACACCGGCATTCTGGGACACCGGGATTGAGTGACACCAGGATTCTGTGACACTGGGGCTCTATGACACCCGGATTGTGTGACACTGGGATTCTGTGACACCAGGATTGTGCGACACGGGGATTCTGGGACACCGGCATTCTGGGACACTGGGGCTCTATGACACCGGGATTGAGTGACACCGGTATTGTGTGACACGGGGGCTTTATGACACCAGGATTGTGTGACATCGGGGCTCTGTGACACCGGGATTGTGTGACACCGGGGTTCTGTGACACCGGGATTCTGTGAAAATGGGATTGTGTGACACCGGGGCTCTGTGACACTGGGATTGTGTGACACTGGGATTGTGTGACACCGGGGCTCTGTGACACCGGGATTGTGTGACACCGGGATTGTGTGACACCGGGTCTCTGTGACACCGCGATTGTGTGACACCAGGGCTCTATGACACCAGGATCGTGTGACACTGGGATTCTGTGACACCGGGATTGTGTGATACGGGGGCTCTATGACACCTGGACTGTGTGTCACTGGGATTGTGTGACACCGGAGCTCTGTGACACCGGGACTGTGTGACAATGGGATTGTGTGACACCGGGGCTCTGTGACACTAGGATTGTGTGACACTGGGGCTCTATGACACCGGGATTGTGTGACACTGGGATAGTGTGACACTGGGATAGTGTGACACTGGGATTCTGTGACACTGGGGCTCTATGACACCGGGATTGTGTGACACCGGGATTGTGTGACACTGGAATGCTGTGACACCGGGATTGTGTGACACCGGGATTGTGCGACACCGGAATTCTGTGACACCCGGATTGTGTGACAACGGGATTGTGTGACACCCGGATTGCGTGACACTGGCATTCTGGGACACTGGGATTCTGTGATACCGGAGCTCTATGACACCGGGATTGTGTGACACTGGGATGCTGCGACACCGGGATTGTGTGACACCGGGATTCTGGGACACCGGGATTCTGTGACACTGGGGCTCTATGACACCGGGATTGTGTGACAGCGGAATTCTGTGACACTGGGGCTCTATGACACCGGGATTGTATGATACTGGGATTCTGTGACACGGGGATTGTGTGACACCGGAATTCTGGGACACTGGAATTCTGGGACCCCGGGATTCTGTGACACTGGCGCTCGATGACACTGGGATTGTGTGACACCGGATTCTGTGACACTGGGGCTCTATGACACCGGGATTGTGTGACACTGGGATTCTGTGACACTGCGGCTCTATGACACCGGGATTGTGTGACACTGGGATTGTGTGACACCGGGATTGTGTCACACCGGGGTTGTGAGACACGGGGGCTCTGTGGCACCGGGATTGTCTGACACCGGGATTCTGGAACACCGGCATTCTGGGACACCGGGATTGTGTGACACTGGGATTGTGTGACACCGGGATTCTGTGACACCGGGGCTCTGTGACACCGGGATTGTGTGACACAGGGGCTCTATGACACCGGGTTTGTGTGACACCGGGGCTCTGTGATACCGGGACTCTGTGACACTGGGATTGTGTGACACTGGGGCTCTGTGACACCGGGATTCAGTGACACTGGGATTGTGTGACACTGGGATTGTGTGACACTGGGATTGTGTGACACCGGGATTGTGTGACACAGGGGCGCCGTGACACCAGGATTGTGTGACACTGGGTTTCTGTTACACCGGCATTGTCTGACACCGAGATTCTGGGACACCGGCATTCTGGGATACCGGGATTCTGTTTCACTGGGGCTCTATGTCGCTGGGATTGTGTGACACCGGGATTCTGGGAAACCGGCAGTGTGGGACACCGGGATTCTGTGACACAGGAGCTCTATGACACCGGGATTGTGTGACACTGGGATTGTGTGACACCGGGGCTCTGTGACACGAGGATTGTGTGACACTGGGATTCTCTGACACCGGGATTGTGTGACACCGGGGCTCTGTGAGACCAGGTTTGTGTGACACGGGGGCTCTATGACACCAGGATTGTGTGACATCGGGGCTCTATGACTCCAGGATTGTGTGACACTGGAATTCTGTGACACCGGGATTGTGTGACACCGGGGCTCTATGACACCGGGATTGTTTGACACTGGGATTCTGTGACACCGGGATTGTGTGACACCAGTATTGTGTGACACCGGGGCTCTGTGACACCGGTATTGTATGACACGGGGGCTTTATGACACCAGGATTGTGTGACATCGGGGCTCTGTGACACCGGGATTCTGTGACACTGGGATTGTGTGACACCAGTATTGTGTGACACCGGGGCTCTGTGACACCGGTATTGTATGACACGGGGGCTTTATGACACCAGGATTGTGTGACATCGGGGCTCTATGACTCCAGGATTGTGTGACACTGGGATTCTGTGACACCGGGATTGAGTGACACCGGGGCTCTATGACACCGGGATTGTTTGACACTGGGATTCTGTGACACCGGGATTGTGTGACACCGGGATTCTGGGACACCGGCATTCTGGGACACCGGCATTCTGGGACACGGGGGCTCTATGACACCAGGATTGTGTGACACCGGAGCTCTGTGACACCGGGATTCTGTGACACTGGGATTGTGTGACACCAGTATTGTGTGACACCGGGGCTCTGTGACACCGGTATTGTATGACACGGGGGCTTTATGACACCAGGATTGTGTGACATCGGGGCTCTGTGACACCGGGATTGTGTGACACCGGAATTGTGTGACACCGGGGCTCTATGACTCCAGGATTGTGTGACACTGGGATTCTGTGACACTGGGATTCTGTGACACCGGGATTGAGTGACACCGGGGCTCTATGACACCGGGATTGTTTAACACTGGGATTCTGTGACACCGGGATTGTGTGACACCGGGATTCTGGGACACCGGCATTCTGGGACACGGGGGCTCTATGAGAGCAGGATTGTGTGACACCGGAATTTTGTGACACCGGAGCTCTGTGACACTGGGATTCTGTGACACCGGGGCTCTGTGACACCGGGATTGTGTGACACCGGGATTGTGTGACACCGGGGCTCTATGACACCGGGATTGTGTGACACCGCGGCTCTGTGACACCAGGATTGTGTGACACTGGGGTTCTGTGACACCGGGATTGTCTGACACCGAGATTCTGGAACACCGGCATTCTAGGACACTGGGATTGTGTGACACTGGGATTGTGTGACACCGGGATTCTGTGACACCGGGGCTCTGTGACACCGGGATTGTGTGACACAGGGGCTCTATGACACCGGGTTTGTGGTCACCGGGGCTCTGTGATACCGGGACTCTGTGACACTGGGATTGTGTGACACCGGGATTCTGTGACACCGGGATTGTGTGACACAGGGGCTCTGTGATACCGGGACTCTATGACACTGGGATTGTGTGACACTGGGGCTCTGTGACACCGGGATTCAGTGACACTGGGATAATGTGACACTGGGATTGTGTGACACTGGGATTCTGTTACACCGGCATTGTCTGACACCGAGATTCCGGGACACCGGCATTCTGGGACACCGGGATTGTTTCACTGGGGCTCTATGTCACCGGGATTGTGTGACACCGGGATTCTGGGAAACCGGCATTGTGGGACACTGGGATTCTGTGACACAGGAGCTCTATGACACCGGGATTGTGTGACACTGGGATTCTGTGATACTGGTGCTCTATGACACTGGGATTGTGTGACACCGGGATTGTGCGACACCGGGATTCTGTGACACCCGGATTGTGTGACACCCGGATTGCGTGACACTGGCATTCTGGGACACCGGGATTCTGTGATACCGGAGCTCTATGACACCGGGATTGTGTGACACTGGGATGCTGTGACACCGGGATTGTGTGACACCGGGATTCTGGGACACCGGGATTCTGTGACACTGGGGCTCTATGACACCGGGATTGTGTGACAGCGGAATGCTGTGACACTGGGGCTCTATGACACCGGGATTGTATGATACTGGGATTCTGTGACACGGGGATTGTGTGACACCGGGATTCTGGGACACTGGAATTCTGGGACACCGGGATTCTGTGACACTGGCGCTCGATGACACTGGGATTGTGTGACACCGTGATTCTGTGACACTGGGGCTCTATGACACCGGGATTGTGTGACACTGGGATTCTGTGACACTGCGGCTCTATGACACCGGGATTGTGTGACACTGGGATTCTGTGACACCGGGATTGTGTGACACCGGGGTTGTGTGACACGGGGGCTCTGTGGCACCGGGATTGTGTGACACTGGGATTCTGTGACACCGACATTCTGGGACACCGGCATTCTGGGACACCGGGATTGAGTGACACCGGGATTGTGTGACACCGGGATTGAGTGACACCGGGGCTCTGTGACACCAGTATTGTGTGACACGGGGGCTTTATGACACCAGGATTGTGTGACATCGGGGCTCTGTGACACCGGGATTGTGTGACACCGGGGTTCTGTGACACTGGGATTGTGTGACACCAGGGCCCTATGACACCAGAATTGTGTGACACTGGGATTGTGTGACACCGGAATTGTGTGTCACCGGGGCTCTGTGACACCAGGATTGTGTGACACGGGGCCTCTATGACACCAGGATTGTGTGACACCGGGATTCTGTGAAAATGGGATTGTGTGACACCGGGGCTCTGTGACACTGGGATTGTGTGACACTGGGATTGTGTGACACCGGGGCTCTGTGACACCGGGATTGTGTGACACCGGGTCTCTGTGACACCGCGATTGTGTGACACCGGGGCTCTATGACACCAGGATCGTGTGACACTGGGATTCTGTGACACCAGGATTGTGTGACATGGGGGCTCTATGACACCTGGACTGTGTGTCACTGGGATTGTGTGACACCGGAGCTCTGTGACACCGGGACTGTGTGACACTGGGATTGTGTGACACCGGGATTGTGTGACACCGGGGTTCTGTGACACCAGGATTGTGTGACACTGGGGCTCTATGACACCGGGATTGTGTGACACTGGGATAGTGTGACACTGGGATAGTGTGACACTGGGATTCTGTGACACTGGGGCTCTATGACACCGGGATTGTGTGACACCGGGGCTCTGTGACACCAGTATTGTGTGACACTGGGGCTCTATGACACCGGGATTGTGTGACACTGGGATAGTGTGACACTGGGATAGTGTGACACTGGGAGTCTGTGACACTGGGGCTCTATGACACCGGGATTGTGTGACACCGGGATTCTGTGACACTGGGGCTCTATGACACCGGGATTGTGTGACACCGGGGCTCTGTGACACCAGGATTGTGTGACACCGGGATTCTGGGACACCGGCATTCTGGGACACCAGGATTCGGTGACACTGGGGCAGTATGATACCGGGATTGTTTGACACTGGGATTCTGTGACACCGGGATTGTGTGACACAGGGATTCTGGGACACTGGCATTCTGGGACACGGGGGCTCTATGACACCAGGATTGTGTGACACCGGGATTTTGTGACACCGGAGCTCTGTGACACCAGGATTGTATGACACTGGGATTCTGTGACACCGGGATTGTCTGACACCGAGATTCTGTTACACCAGGATTGTGTGACACCGGGATTGTGTGACACCGGGGTTCTGTGACACTTGGATTGTGTGACACCAGGGCCCTATGACACCAGAATTGTGTGACACTGGTTTTCTGTGACACCAGGATTGTGTGACACGGGGATTGTGTGACACCGGAATTGTGTGTCACCGGGGCTCTGTGACACCAGGATTGTGTGACACGGGGCCTCTATGACACCAGGATTGTGTGACACCGGGGCTCTGTGACACCGGGATTCTGTGAAAATGGGATTGTGTGATACCGGGGCTCTGTGACACTGGGATTGTGTGACACTGGGATTGTGTGACACCGGGGCTCTATGACTCCAGGATTGTGTGACACTGGGATTCTGTGACACCGGGATTGTGTGACACCGGGATTCTGGGACACCGGCATTCTGGGACACCGGCATTCTGGGACACGGGGGCTCTATGACACCGGGATTGTGTGACACCGGAGCTCTGTGAAACCGGGATTCTGTGACACTGGGATTGTGTGACACCAGTATTGGTGACACCGGGGCTCTGTGACACCGGTATTGTATGACACGGGGGCTTTATGACACCAGGATTGTGTGACATCGGGGCTCTGTGACACCGGGATTGTGTGACACCGGGGCTCTATGACTCCAGGATTGTGTGACACTGGGATTCTGTGACACCGGGATTGTGTGACACCGGGGCTCTATGACACCGGGATTGTTTGACACTGGGATTCTGTGACACCGGGATTGTGTGACACCGGGATTCTGGGACACCGGCATTCTGGGACACGGGGGCTCTATGACAGCAGGACTGTGTGACACCGGGATTTTGTGACACCGGAGCTCTGTGACACCGGGATTCTGTGACACTGGGATTGTGTGACACCAGGGCCCTATGACACAAGAATTGTGTGACACTGGTTTTCTGTGACACCAGGATTGTGTGACACCGGAATTGTGTGTCACCGGGGCTCTGTGACACCAGGATTGTGTGACACGGGGGCTCTATGACACCAGGATTGTGTGACACCGGGGCTCTGTGACACCGGGATTCTGTGAAAATGGGATTGTGTGATACCGGGGCTCTGTGACAGAGGGATTGTGTGACACGGGGATTGTGTGACACCGGGGCTCTGTGACACAGGGATTGTGTGACACTGGGATTGTGTGACACCGGGGCCCTATGACCCCAGGATTGTGTGACACTGGGATTAAGTGACACTGGGATTGTGTGACACCGGGGCTCTATGACACCGGGATTGTTTGACACTGGGATTCTGTGACACCGGCATTCTGGGACACCCGCATTCTGGGACACCTGCATTCTGGGACACGGGGGCTCTATGACACCAGGATTGTATGACACCGGAGCTCTGTGACACCGGGATTCTGTGACACCGGGGCTCTGTGACACCGGTATTGTGTGACACGGGGGCTTTATGACACCAGGATTGTGTGACATCGGGGCTCTGTGACACCGGGATTGTGTGACACCGGGGTTCTGTGACACTGGGATTGTGTGACACCAGGGCCCTATGACACCAGAATTGTGTGACACTGGTTTTCTGTGACACCAGGATTGTGTGACACTGGGATTGTGTGACACCGGAATTGTGTGTCACCGGGGCTCTTTGACACCAGGATTGTGTGACACGGGGGCTCTATGACACCAGGATCTTGTGACACCGGGGCTCTGTGACACCGGGATTCTGTGAAAATGGGATTGTGTGACACCGGGGCTCTGTGACACTGGGATTGTGTGACACCGGGGCTCTATGACTCCAGGATTGTGTGACACTGGGATTCTGTGACACCGGGATTGTGTGACACCGGGGCTCTATGACACCGGGATTGTTTGACACTGGGATTCTGTGACACCGGGATTGTGTGACACCGGGATTCTGGGACACGGGGGCTCCATGACAGCAGGATTGTGTGACACTGGGATTTTCTGACACCGGAGCTCTGTGACACCGGGATTCTGTGACACTGGGATTGTGTGACACCGGGGCTCTGTGAGACCGGGATTGTGTGACACCGGGATTGTGTGACACCGGGGCTCTGTGACACCGCGATTGTGTGACACCGGGGCTCTATGACACCAGGATCATGTGACACTGGGATTCTGTGACACCGGGATTGTGTGACACGGGGGCTCTATGACACCTGGACTGTGTGACACTGGGATTGTGTGACACCGGAGCTCTGTGACACCAGTATTGTGTGACACTGGGATTCTGTGACACCGGGATTGTCTGACACCGAGATTCTGTGACACCGGGATTGTGTGACACCGGGATTGTGTGACACCGGGATTGTGTGACACTGGGATTTTGTGACACCAGGGCCCTATGACACCAGAATTGTGTGACACTGGTTTTCTGTGACACCAGGATAGTGTGACACCGGAATTGTGTGTCACCGGGGCTCTGTGACACCAGGATTGTGTGACACGGGGGCTCTATGACACCAGGATTGTGTGACACCGGGGCTCTGTGACACCGGGATTCTGTGAAAATGGGATTGTGTGATACTGGGGCTCTGTGACACAGGGATTGTGTGACACTGGGATTGTGTGACACCGGGGCTCTATGACTCCAGGATTGTGTGACACTGGGATTCTGTGACACCGGGATTGTGTGACACCGGGGCTCTATGACACCGGGATTGTTTGACACTGGGATTCTGTGACACCGGGATTGTGTGACACCAGGAGTCTGGGACACCGGCATTCTGGGACACCGGCATTCTGGGACACGGGGGCTCTATGACACCAGGATTGTGTGACACCGGGATTTTGTGACACCGGAGCTCTGTGACACCGTGATTCTGTGACACTGGGAATGTGTGACACCGGGATTGTGTGACACCGGGGATCTGTGACACCGGTATTGTGTGACACGGGGGCTTTATGACACCAGGATTGTGTGACATCGGGGCTCTGTGACACCGGGATTGTGTGACATCGGGGCTCTGTGACACCGGGATTGTGTGACACCGGGATTGTGTGACACTGGGATTGTGGGACACCGGGGCTCTATGACACCAGGATCATGTGACACTGGGATTCTGTGACACCGGGATTGTGTGACACGGAGGCTCTATGACACCTGGACTGTGTGACACTGGGATTGTGTGACACCGGAGCTCTGTGACACCAGGATTGTGTGACACCGGGATTCTGTGACACCGGGATTGTCTGACACCGAGATTCTGTGACACCGGGATTGTGTGACACCGGGATTGTGTGACACCGGGGTTCTGTGACACTGGGATTTTGTGACACCAGGGCCCTATGACACCAGAATTGTGTGACACTGGTTTTCTGTGACACCAGGATTGTCTGACACCGGAATTGTGTGTCACAGGGGCTCTGTGACACAAGGATTGTGTGACACGGGGGCTCTATGACACCAGGATTGTGTGACACCGGGGCTCTGTGACACCGGGATTCTGTGAAAATGGGATTGTGTGATACCGGGGCTCTGTGACACAGGGATTGTGTGACACTGAGATTGTGTGACACCGGGGCTCTATGACTCCAGGATTGTGTGACACTGGGATTCTGTGACACCGGGATTGTGTGACACTGGGGCTCTATGACACCGGGATTGTTTGACACTGGGATTCTGTGACACCGGGATTCTGGGACACCGGCATTCTGGGACACGGGGGCTCTATGACACCAGGATTGTGTGACACCGGGATTTTGTGACACCGGAGCTCTGTGACACCGGGATTCTGTGACACTGGGATTGTGTGACACCGGGATTGTGTGACACCGGGGATCTGTGACACCGGTATTGTGTGACACGGGGGCTTCACGACACCAGGATTGTGTGACATCGGGGCTCTGTGACACCAGGATTATGTGACACCGGGAGTGTGTGACACCGGGGCTCTGTGACACCGGGATTCTGTGACACTGGGATTGTGAGACACCATAGCTCTGTGACACCGGGATTGTGTGACACTGGGATTGTGTGACACAGGGGCTCCATGACACCGGGATTGTGTAACACCGGGATTGTGTGACACCGGGATTGTGTGACACCAGGGTTCTATGACACCAGGATCGTGTGACACTGGGATTCTGCGACACCGGGATTGTGTGACACGGGGACTCTATGACACCAGGACTGTGTGAAACTGGGATTGTGTGACACGGGATTGTGTGACACCGGGGCTCTGTGACACCAGGATTGTGTGACACTGGGATTCTGTGACACCCGGATTGTCTGATACCGAGATTCTGGGACACCGGCATTCTGGGACACCGGGATTCTGTGACACTGGGGCTTTATGACACCGGGATTGTCTGACACTGGGATTGTGTGACACCGGGGCTCTGTGACACCAGGATTGTGTGACACTGGGATTCTGTGACACCCGGATTGTCTGATACCGAGATTCTGGGACACCGGCATTCTGGGACACCGGGATTCTGTGACACTGGGGCTTTATGACACCGGGATTGTCTGAACTGGGATTGTGTGACACCGGGATTGTGTGACACAGGGGCTCTGTGACACCGGGATTGTGTGACACGGGGGCTCTATGACACCAGGATTGTGTGACACCGGGGCTCTGTGACACCGGGTTCTGTGACACTCGGATTGTGTGACACCGGGATTGTGTGACACTGCGGCTCTATGACACCGGGACTGTTTGACACTGGGATTCTGTGACACCGGGATTCTGGGACACCGGCATTCTGGGACACGGGGGCTCTATGACACCAAGATTGTGTGACACCGGGATTTTGTGACACCGGAGCTCTGTGACACCGGGATTCTGTGACACTGGGATTGTGTGACAGCGGGGCTCTGTGACACCGGGATTGTGTGACACCGGGATTGTGTGACACCGGGGCTCTGTGACACCGCGATTGTGTGACACCGTGGCTCTATGACAGCAAGATCGTGTGACACTGGGATTCTGTGACACCGGGATTGTGTGACACCGGAGCTCTGTGACACCAGGATTGTGTGACACTGGGATTCTGTGACACCGGGATTGTCTGACACCGAGATTCTGGGACACCGGCATTCTGGGACACTTGGGCTCTATGACACCGGGATTGTGTGACACTGGGATTGTGTGACACCGGGGCTCTGTGACACCGGGATTCTGTGACACGGGGGCTCTGTGTCACCGGGTTCTGTGACACTGGGATTGTGTGACACCGGGGCTCTGTGACACCGGGTTTGTGAGACATGGGGGCTCTATGACAGCAGGACTATGTGACACCGGGAGTGTGTGACACCGGGGCTCTGTGACACCGGGATTCTGTGACACAGGGATTGTGAGACACCGTAACTCTGTGACACCGGGATTGTGTGACACTGGGATTGTGTGTCACCGGGGCTCTGTGACACCGGGATTGTGTAACACCGGGATTGTGTGACACTGGGGCTCTGTGACACCGGGATTGTGTGACACCGGGGTTCTATGACACCAGGATCGTGTGACACTGGGATTCTGTGACACAGGATTGTGTGACACCGGGGCTCTGTGTCACCAGGATTGTGTGACACTGGGATTCTGTGACACCGGGTTTGTCTGACACCGAGATTCTGGGACACCGGCATTCGGGGACACCGGGATTCTGTGACACTGGGGCTTTATGACACCGGGATTGTCTGACACTGGGATTGTGTGACTTCGGGGCTCTGTGACACCAGGATTGTGTGACACTGGGATTCTGTGACACCGGGATTGTCTGACACCGAGGTTCTGGGACACCGGCATTCTGGGACACCGGGATTCTGTGACACTGGGGCTTTATGACACCGGGATTGTCTGACACTGGGATTGTGTGACACCAGGATTGTGTGACACAGGGGCTCTGTGACACCGGGATTGTGTGACATGGGGGCTCTATGACACCAGGATTGTGTGACACCGGGGCTCTGTGACACCGGGTTCTGTGACACTGGAATTGTGTGACACCGGGGCTGTGTGACACCAGGATTGTGTGACACTGGGATTCTGTGACACCGGGATTGTCTGACACCGAGATTCTGGGACACCGGGATTCTGGGACACCGGGATTCTGGGACACCGGGATTCTGTGACACTGGGGCTTTATGACACCGGGATTTTCTGACACTGGGATTGTGTGACACAGAGGTTCTGTGGCACCGGGATTGTCTGACACTGGGATTCTGTGACACCGGGATTCAGGGACACCAGGATTCTGTGACACTGGGGCTCTATGACACCGGGATTGTTTGGCACTGGGGCTCTATAACACCAGGAATGTGTGACACCGGGATTGTGTGACACCGGGGCTCTGTGACACCGCGATTGTGTGACACCGGGGCTCTATGACACCAGGATCATGTGACACTGGGATTCTGTGACACCGGGATTGTGTGACACGGGGGCTCTATGACACCTGGACTGTGTGACACTGGGATTGTGTGACACCGGAGCTCTGTGACACCAGTATTGTGTGACACTGGGATTCTGTGACACCGGGATTGTCTGACACCGAGATTCTGTGACACCGGGAGTGTCTGACACCGGGATTGTGTGACACCGGGATTGTGTGACACTGGGATTTTGTGACACCAGGGCCCTATGACACCAGAATTGTGTGACACTGGTTTTCTGTGACACCAGGATAGTGTGACACCGGAATTGTGTGTCACCGGGGCTCTGTGACACAAGGATTGTGTGACACGGGGGCTCTATGACACCAGGATTGTGTGACACCGGGGCTCTGTGACACCGGGATTCTGTGAAAATGGGATTGTGTGATACCGGGGCTCTGTGACACAGGGATTGTGTGACACCGGGGCTCTATGACTCCAGGATTGTGTGACACTGGGATTCTGTGACACCGGGATTGTGTGACACCGGGGCTCTATGACACCGGGATTGTTTGACACTGGGATTCTGTGACACCGGGATTGTGTGACACCAGGATTCTGGGACACCGGCATTCTGGGACACCGGCATTCTGGGACACCGGCATTCTGGGACACGGGGGCTCTATGACACCAGGATTGTGTGACACCGGGATTTTGTGACACCGGAGCTCTGTGACACCGTGATTCTGTGACACTGGGATTGTGTGACACCGGGATTGTGTGACACCGGGGATCTGTGACACCGGTATTGTGTGACACGGGGGCTTTATGACACCGGGATTGTGTGACATCGGGGCTCTGTGACACCGGGATTGTGTGACATCGGGGCTCTGTGACACCGGGATTGTGTGACACCGGGATTGTGTGACACTGGGATTGTGGGACACCGGGGCTCTATGACACCAGGATCATGTGACACTGGGATTCTGTGACACCGGGATTGTGTGACACGGGGGCTCTATGACACCTGGACTGTGTGACACTGGGATTGTGTGACACCGGAGGTCTGTGACACCAGGATTGTGTGACACCGGGATTCTGTGACACTGGGATTGTCTGACACCGAGATTCTGTGACACCGGGATTGTGTGACACCGGGGTTCTGTGACACTGGGATTTTGTGACACAAGGGCCCTATGACACCAGAATTGTGTGACACTGGTTTTCTGTGACACCAGGATTGTGTGTCACGGGGGCTCTATGACACCAGGATTGTGTGACACCTGGGCTCTGTGACACCGGGATTCTGTGAAAATGGGATTGTGTGATACCGGGGCTCTGTGACACAGGGATTGTGTGACACTGAGATTGTGTGACACCGGGGCTCTGTGACTCCAGGATTGTGTGACACTAGGATTCTGTGACACCGGGATTGTGTGACACTGGGGCTCTATGACACCGGGATTGTGTGACACCGGGGCTCTATGACACCGGGATTGTTTGACACTGGGATTCTGTGACACCGGGATTCTGGGACACCGGCATTCTGGGACACCGGCATTCTGGGACACCGGCATTCTGGGACACCGGCATTCTGGGACACGGGGGCTCTATGACACCAGGATTGTGTGACACCGGGATTTTGTGACACGGGGGCTTCATGACACCAGGATTGTGTGACATCGGGGCTCTGTGACACCAGGATTATGTGACACCGGGAGTGTGTGACACCGGGGCTCTGTGACACCGGGATTCTGTGACACTGGGATTGTGAGACACCATAGCTCTGTGACACCGGGATTGTGTGACACTGGGATTGTGTGACACCGGGGCTCTGTGACACAGGGATTGTGTAACACCGGGATTGTGTGACACCGGGATTGTGTGACACCAGGGTTCTATGACACCAGGATCGTGTGATACTGGGATTCTGCGACATCGGGATTGTGTGACATGGGGACTCTATGCCACCAGGACTGTGTGAAACTGGGATTGTGTGACACGGGATTGTGTGACACCGGGGCTCTGTGACACCTGGGTTGTGTGACACTGGGATTCTGTGACACCGTGATTGTCTGATACCGAGATTCTGGGACACCGGCATTCTGGGACACCGGGACTCTGTGACACTGGGGCTTTATGACACCGGGATTGTCTGACACTGGGATTGTGTGACACCGGGGCTCTGTGACACCAGGATTGTGTGACACTGGGATTCTGTGACACCCGGATTGTCTGATACCGAGATTCTGGGACACCGGCATTCTGGGACACCGGGATTCTGTGACACTGGGGCTTTATGACACCGGGATTGTCTGACACTGGGATTGTGTGACAACGGGATTGTGTGACACAGGGGCTCTGTGACACCGGGATTGTGTGACACGGGGGCTCTATGACACCAGGATTGTGTGACACCGGGGCTCTGTGACACCGGGTTCTGTGACACTGGGATTGTGTGACACCGGGATTGTGTGACACCGGGGCTGTGTGACACCAGGATTGTGTGACACTGGGATTCTGTGACACCGGGATTGTCTGACACCGAGATTCTGGGACACCGGGATTCTGGGACACCGGGATTCTGTGACACTGGGGCTTTATGACACCGGGATTGTCTGACACTGGGATTGTGTGACACAGAGGTTCTGTGGCACCGGGATTGTCTGACACTGGGATTCTGTGACACCGGGATTCAGGGACACCAGGATTCTGTGACACTGGGGCTCTATGACACCGGGATTGTTTGGCACTGGGGCTCTATAACACCAGGATTGTGTGACACCGGGATTGAGTGACACCGGGATTGTGTGACACTGGGATTTTGTGACACCAGGGCCCTATGACACCAGAATTGTGTGACACTGGTTTTCTGTGACACCAGGATAGTGTGTCACCGGGGCTCTGTGACACAAGGATTGTGTGACACGGGGGCTCTATGACACCAGGATTGTGTGACACCGGGGCTCTGTGACACCGGGATTCTGTGAAAATGGGATTGTGTGATACCGGGGCTCTGTGACACAGGGATTGTGTGACACTGGGATTGTGTGACACCGGGGCTCTATGACTCCAGGATTGTGTGACACTGGGATTCTGTGACACCGGGATTGTGTGACACCGGGGCTCTATGACACCGGGATTGTTTGACACTGGGATTCTGTGACACCGGGATTGTGTGACACCAGGATTCTGGGACACCGGCATTCTGGGACACCGGCATTCTGGGACACGGGGGCTCTATGACACCAGGATTGTGTGA
>NW_027275714.1:0-52273 GCF_030028105.1 Mobula birostris
GGTGTGGGTTTTTGTAAAGATAGAGGTGAGTTGTGTTTGGGTAATGATAGAGGGGAGGGGGGTTTCGTTAGGATAGAGCGGAGTGGGGTTTGGGTAAAGATAGAGCGGAGTGGGGTTTGGGTAAAGATAGAGGGGTGTGTGGTGTGGGTGAAGATACAGGGGAGTGGGGTTTGGGTGAAGATAGAGGGGAATGGAGGTTGGGTAAAGATAGTGTGGAGTGGGGTTTGGGTAACGATAGAGAGGAGTTGGGTTTCATAAAGATATAGGGGAGTGGGGTTTATGTGAAGATAGAGGGCAGTGGGGTTTGGGTAAAGATAGAGGGGAGTGGGGTTTTGTAAAGATAAAGGGGAGTGTGGTTTGGGTGAAGACAGTGGGGAGTGGGGTTTGGTAAAGATAGAGGGGAGTGCGGTTTGCGTAAAGATAAAGGGGAGTGGGGTTTGGATGAAGATAGATGGGAGTGAGGTTTGGTAAAGATAGAGGGGAGTGTGGTTTGGGTGCTGATAGGGGGGACTGGGGTTTGGTAAAGATATCAGGGTGTTGGGTTTGATAAAGATAGAGGGGAGTTGGTTTGGGTAAAGATAGAGGGGAGTGGGGTTTGGATGAAGATAGAGGGGAGTGAGTTTTGCTAAATATAGAGGGCTGTATGGTCTGGGTGAAGATAGAGGGGAGTGGGGTTTGGTAAAGATAGAGGCGAGTGGGGTTTGTGTAAAGATAGAGGGGAGTGGGGTTTGGGTGAAGATAGAGGGGAATGGATTTGGGTAAAGATAGTGCGGAGCTGGGTTTCATAAAGATATAGGGGAGTGGGGTTTATGTGAGGATACAGGGGAGTGCGGTTTGGGTAAAGATTGAGGGGAGTGGGGTTTCGTAAGGATAGAGGGGAGTGGGGTTTGGGAAAGATAGAGGGAACTGGTTTGATAAAGATAGAGGGGAGTGGGGTTTGGGTAAAGATAGAGGGGAGTGGAGTTTGGTGAAGATAGAGGGGAGTGGGGTTTGGGTAAAGATAGAGGGGAGTGGGGTTTGGTAAAGATAGAGAGGAGTTGAGTTTGGGTGAAGATAGAGGGCAGTGGGATTTGGTAAAGATAGAGTGGACTGGGGTTTGCGTGAAGATAGAGGGGAGTGGGGTTTAGGTGAACATAGAGGGGACTGGGGTATGGGTGAAGATAGAGGGGAGTGGAGTTTGGGTCATTATAGAAAGGAGTGGGTTTGGGTGAAGATAATGGGGAGTGGGGTTTGGTAAAGATAGAGGGGAGTGGGGTTTGATAAAGATAGAGGGGAGTGGGGTTTGGTAAAGATAGAGTGGAGTGGGATTTGGTAAAGATAGAGGGGAGTGGGGTTTGGGTGAAGATAGAGGGGAGTGGGGTTTGGTAAATATAGAGGGGAGTGGGGTTTGATAAAGATAGAGGGGAGTGGCATTTGGTAAAGATAGAGTGGAGTGGGGTTTGCGTGAAGATAGAGGGGAGTGGGGTTTGGGTGAACATAGAGGGGAGTGGGGTTTGGTATAGATAGAAGGGAGTGGGGTTTGGTAAAGATAGAGGGGACTGGGGTATGGGTGAAGATAGAGGAGAGTGGAGTTTGGGTCATTATAGAAGGGAGTGGGTTTGGGTGAAGATAGAGGGGAGAGTGAGCTTGGTAAAGATAGATGGGAGTGGAGTTTGGGAATGGATAGAGGGGAGTGGGGTTGGGTAATGATAGAGGGGAGTGGGGTTTCGTTAGGATAGAGCAGGGTGGGGTTTGTGTAAAGATAGAGGGGAGTGGGGATTGGTAAAGATAGAGGGGAGTGGGGTTTGGGTGAAGATAGAAGGGAGTAGGGTTAGGTAAAGATAGAGGGGAGTGGGGTTTGGGTAAATATACAGGGGAGTGGGGTTTGGTAAAGATAGAGGAGAGTGGGGTTTGGTAAGGCTAGTGGTGAGTGGGTTTTGGATATAGACACGGTAGTGGGGTTTTCAAAAGATAGAGAGGTGTGGGGTTTGGGTAAAGACAGAGGGGAGTGGGTTTCGTTAGGATAGAGGGGTGTGGGGTTTGGGTAAATATAGAGGGGAGTGGCGTTTGAAAAAGTTAGAGGGGAGTGGGGTTTGGGTAAATACAGAGGGGAGTGGGGTTTGAGTGAAGATAAAGGAGGGTGGGGTTTGGGTGAATGTAGAGGGGAGTGGAGTTTGTGTCATGATAGAGGGAGTGGGGTTTGGGTGAAGAGAGTGGGACGTGGGAGTTTGATAAAGATAGAGGGGAGTGGGGTTTGTTAAAGATAAAGGGGATTGGGTTTGGGTATAGATAGATGGGAGTGGGGTTTGGGTAAAGATAGAGGGGAGTGGGGTTTGGTAAAGATAGAGGGCAGTGGGGTTTGGGTGAAGATTGAAGGGAATGGAGGTTGGGTAAAGATAGTGCGGAGTGGGGTTTGGGTAACGATAGAGAGGAGTTGGGTTTCATAAAGATATAGGGGAGTGGGGTTTATGTGAAGATAGAGGGCAGTGGGGTTCGGGTAAAGATAGAGGGTAGTGGGGTTTCGTTAGGATAGAGCGGAGTGGGTGTTTCGGTAAAGATAGAGTGGAGTGGGATTTGGTAAAGATAGAGGGGAGTGGGGTTTGGGTGAAGATAGAGGGGAGTGGGGATTGGTAAATATAGAGGGGAGTGGGGTTTGATAAAGATAGAGGGGAGTGGGATTTGGTAAAGATAGAGTGGAGTGGGGTTTGCGTGAAGATAGAGGGGAGTGGGGTTTCGTTAGGATAGAGGGAAGTGGGGTTTGGGTAACGCTAGAGGGGAATGTGGTTTGGTAAACATAAAGAGGAGTGTGGTTTGGGTGAAGATAGTGGGGAGTGGGGTTTGGTAAAGATAGAGGGGAGTGCGGTTTGCGTAAAGATAGAGGGGAGTGGGGTTTGTGTAAAGATAGAGGGGACTGGGGTGTGGGTGAAGATAGAGGGAAGTGGAGTTTCGGTCATGATAGAGGGGAGTGGGGTTTGGGTTAAGAGAGAGCGGTGTGGGTTTTTGTAAAGATAGAGGGGGAGTTGTGTTTGGGTAATGATGGAGGGGAGGGGGTTTTCGTTAGGATAGAGCGGTGTGGGGTTTGGGTAAAGATAGAGGGGAGTGGGGTTTGGTAAAGATAGAGAGGAGTTGAGTTTGGGTGAAGATAGAGGGCAGTGGGATTTGGTAAAGTAAGAGTGGAGTGGGGTTTGCGTGAAGATAGAGGGGAGTGGGGTTCCTTTAGGATAGAGGGAAGTGGGGTTTGGGTAACGCTAGAGGGGAATGTGGTTTGGTAAACATAAAGAGGAGTGTGGTTTGGGTGAAGATAGTGGGGAGTGGGGTTTGGTAAAGATAGAGGGGAGTGCGGTTTGCGTAAATATAGAGGGGAGTGGGGTTTGTGTAAAGATAGAGGGGACTGGGGTGTGGGTGAAGAGAGAGGGAAGTCGAGTTTTGGTCATGATAGAGGGGAGTGGGGTTTGGGTTAAGAGAGAGCGGTGTGGGTTTTTGTAAAGATAGAGGGGAGTTGTGTTTGGGTAATGATAGAGGGGAGGGGGGTTTCGTTAGGATATAGCGGAGTGGGGTTTGGGTAAAGATAGAGGGGAGTGGGGTTTGGTAAAGATAGAGAGGAGTTGAGTTTGGGTGAAGATAGAGGGCAGTGGGATTTGGTAAAGATATCAGGGAGTTGGGTTTCATAAAGATATAGGGGAGTGGGGTTTATGTAAGGATAGAGGGGAGTGGGGTTTGGGTAAAGATTGAGGGGAGTGGGGTTTCGTTAGGATAGAGGGAAGTGGGGTTTGGGTAACGCTAGAGGGGAATGTGGTTTGGTAAACATAAAGAGGAGTGTGGTTTGGGTGAAGATAGTGGGGAGTGGGGTTTGGTAAAGATAGAGGGGAGTGCGGTTTGCGTAAAGATAGAGGGGAGTGGGGTTTGTGTAAAGATAGAGGGGACTGGGGTGTGGGTGAAGATAGAGGGAAGTGGAGTTTCGGTCATGATAGAGGGGAGTGGGGTTTAGGTTAAGAGAGAGCGGTGTGGGTTTTTGTAAAGATAGAGGTGAGTTGTGTTTGGGTAATGATAGAGGGGAGGGGGGTTTCGTTAGGATAGAGCGGAGTGGGGTTTGGGTAAAGATAGAGGGGTGTGGGGTTTGGTAAAGATAGAGAGGAGTTGAGTTTGGGTGAAGATAGAGGGGAGTGGGGTTTGGTAAAGATAAAGGGGATTGGGTTTGGGTATTGATAGAGGGGAGTGGGGTTTGGATGAACATAGAGGGGAGTGGGGTTAGTGTAAAGATAGAGGGGAGTGAGGTTTGGGTGAAGATAGAGGGAAGTGCGGTTTCGCTGAAGATAGAGGGGAGTGGGGTTTGGTATAGATTGAGGGGAGTGGGGTTTGGGCAAAGATAGAGAGGAGTGGGGTTTGGGTAAAGATAGACAGGAGTGGGGTTTGGGTGAAGATAGAGGAGAGTGGGTTTTCGTAAAGATAGAGGTGAGTGGGGTTTTGGTGAAGATAGAGGGGAGTGGGGCTTGGGTAAAGATAGAGGGGAGTGGGGTTTCGTAAAGATAGAGGTGAATGGGGGTTGGGTGAAGTTAGAGGGGAGTGTGGTTTGAGTGAGGACAGAGGGGACTGGGGTTTGGTAAAGATATCGGGGTGTTGGGTTTGGTAAAGATAGAGGGGAGTTGGTTTGGGTATAGATAGAGAGGAATGGGTTTGATAAAGTTAGAGGGGAGTGGGATTAGTAAAGATAGAGGGGAGTGGCATTTGGGTGAAGATAGAGGGGAGTGGGGTTTGGGTAAAGATAGAGGGGAGTGGGATTTGGTAAAGATAGAGGGGAGTGGGGTTTGGGTGAAGATAGAGGGGAGTGGGGTTTGGTAAAGATAGAAGGGAGTGGGGTTTGATAAAGATAGAGGGGAGTGGGGTTTGGTAAATATAGAGTGGAGTGGGATTTGGTAAAGATAGAGGGAAGTGGGGTATGGGTGAAGATAGAGGGGAGTGTGGTTTGGTAAATATAGAGGGCAGTGGGGTTTGTGTAAAGATAGAGGGGACTGGGGTGTGGGTGAAGAGAGAGGGAAGTCGAGTTTTGGTCATGATAGAGGGGAGTGGGGTTTGGGTTAAGAGAGAGCGGTGTGGGTTTTTGTAAAGATAGAGGGGAGTTGTGTTTGGGTAATGATAGAGGGGAGGGGGGTTTCGTTAGGATATAGCGGAGTGGGGTTTGGGTAAAGATAGAGGGGAGTGGGGTTTGGTAAAGATAGAGAGGAGTTGAGTTTGGGTGAAGATAGAGGGCAGTGGGATTTGGTAAAGATATCAGGGAGTTGGGTTTCATAAAGATATAGGGGAGTGGGGTTTATGTAAGGATAGAGGGGAGTGGGGTTTGGGTAAAGATTGAGGGGAGTGGGGTTTCGTTAGGATAGAGGGAAGTGGGGTTTGGGTAACGCTAGAGGGGAATGTGGTTTGGTAAACATAAAGAGGAGTGTGGTTTGGGTGAAGATAGAGGGGAGTGGGGTTTGTGTAAAGATAGAGGGGACTGGGGTGTGGGTGAAGATAGAGGGAAGTGGAGTTTCGGTCATGATAGAGGGGAGTGGGGTTTAGGTTAAGAGAGAGCGGTGTGGGTTTTTGTAAAGATAGAGGTGAGTTGTGTTTGGGTAATGATAGAGGGGAGGGGGGTTTCGTTAGGATAGAGCGGAGTGGGGTTTGGGTAAAGATAGAGCGGAGTGGGGTTTGGGTAAAGATAGAGGGGTGTGTGGTGTGGGTGAAGATACAGGGGAGTGGGGTTTGGGTGAAGATAGAGGGGAATGGAGGTTGGGTAAAGATAGTGTGGAGTGGGGTTTGGGTAACGATAGAGAGGAGTTGGGTTTCATAAAGATATAGGGGAGTGGGGTTTATGTGAAGATAGAGGGCAGTGGGGTTTGGGTAAAGATAGAGGGGAGTGGGGTTTTGTAAAGATAAAGGGGGAGTGTGGTTTGGGTGAAGACAGTGGGGAGTGGGGTTTGGTAAAGATAGAGGGGAGTGCGGTTTGCGTAAAGATAAAGGGGAGTGGGGTTTGGATGAAGATAGATGGGAGTGAGGTTTGGTAAAGATAGAGGGGAGTGTGGTTTGGGTGCTGATAAGGGGGGACTGGGGTTTGGTAAAGATATCAGGGTGTTGGGTTTGATAAAGATAGAGGGGAGTTGGTTTGGGTAAAGATAGAGGGGAGTGGGGTTTGGATGAAGATAGAGGGGAGTGAGTTTTGCTAAATATAGAGGGCTGTATGGTCTGGGTGAAGATAGAGGGGAGTGGGGTTTGGTAAAGATAGAGGCGAGTGGGGTTTGTGTAAAGATAGAGGGGAGTGGGGTTTGGGTGAAGATAGAGGGGAATGGAATTTGGGTAAAGATAGTGCGGAGCTGGGTTTCATAAAGATATAGGGGAGTGGGGTTTATGTGAGGATACAGGGGAGTGCGGTTTGGGTAAAGATTGAGGGGAGTGGGGTTCGTAAGGATAGAGGGGAGTGGGGTTTGGGAAAGATAGAGGGAACTGGGTTTGATAAAGATAGAGGGGAGTGGGGTTTGGGTAAAGATAGAGGGGAGTGGAGTTTGGTGAAGATAGAGGGGAGTGGGGTTTGGGTAAAGATAGAGGGGAGTGGGGTTTGGTAAAGATAGAGAGGAGTTGAGTTTGGGTGAAGATAGAGGGCAGTGGGATTTGGTAAAGATAGAGTGGACTGGGGTTTGCGTGAAGATAGAGGGGAGTGGGGTTTAGGTGAACATAGAGGGGACTGGGGTATGGGTGAAGATAGAGGGGAGTGGAGTTTGGGTCATTATAGAAAGGAGTGGGTTTGGGTGAAGATAATGGGGAGTGGGGTTTGGTAAAGATAGAGGGGAGTGGGGTTTGATAAAGATAGAGGGGAGTGGGGTTTGGTAAAGATAGAGTGGAGTGGGATTTGGTAAAGATAGAGGGGAGTGGGGTTTGGGTGAAGATAGAGGGGAGTGGGGTTTGGTAAATATAGAGGGGAGTGGGGTTTGATAAAGATAGAGGGGAGTGGCATTTGGTAAAGATAGAGTGGAGTGGGGTTTGCGTGAAGATAGAGGGGAGTGGGGTTTGGGTGAACATAGAGGGGAGTGGGGTTTGGTATAGATAGAAGGGAGTGGGGTTTGGTAAAGATAGAGGGGACTGGGGTATGGGTGAAGATAGAGGAGAGTGGAGTTTGGGTCATTATAGAAGGGAGTGGGTTTGGGTGAAGATAGAGGGGAGAGTGAGCTTGGTAAAGATAGATGGGAGTGGAGTTTGGGAATGGATAGAGGGGAGTGGGGTTGGGTAATGATAGAGGGGAGTGGGGTTTCGTTAGGATAGAGCAGGGTGGGGTTTGTGTAAAGATAGAGGGGAGTGGGGATTGGTAAAGATAGAGGGGAGTGGGGTTTGGGTGAAGATAGAAGGGAGTAGGGTTAGGTAAAGATAGAGGGGAGTGGGGTTTGGGTAAATATACAGGGGAGTGGGGTTTGGTAAAGATAGAGGAGAGTGGGGTTTGGTAAGGCTAGTGGTGAGTGGGTTTTTGGATATAGACACGGTAGTGGGGTTTTCAAAAGATAGAGAGGTGTGGGGTTTGGGTAAAGACAGAGGGGAGTGGGTTTCGTTAGGATAGAGGGGTGTGGGGTTTGGGTAAATATAGAGGGGAGTGGCGTTTGAAAAAGTTAGAGGGGAGTGGGGTTTGGGTAAATACAGAGGGGAGTGGGGTTTGAGTGAAGATAAAGGAGGGTGGGGTTTGGGTGAATGTAGAGGGGAGTGGAGTTTGTGTCATGATAGAGGGAGTGGGGTTTGGGTGAAGAGAGTGGGACGTGGGAGTTTGATAAAGATAGAGGGGAGTGGGGTTTGTTAAAGATAAAGGGGATTGGGTTTGGGTATAGATAGATGGGAGTGGGGTTTGGGTAAAGATAGAGGGGAGTGGGGTTTGGTAAAGATAGAGGGCAGTGGGGTTTGGGTGAAGATTGAAGGGAATGGAGGTTGGGTAAAGATAGTGCGGAGTGGGGTTTGGGTAACGATAGAGAGGAGTTGGGTTTCATAAAGATATAGGGGAGTGGGGTTTATGTGAAGATAGAGGGCAGTGGGGTTCGGGTAAAGATAGAGGGTAGTGGGGTTTCGTTAGGATAGAGCGGAGTGGGGTTTCGGTAAAGATAGAGTGGAGTGGGATTTGGTAAAGATAGAGGGGAGTGGGGTTTGGGTGAAGATAGAGGGGAGTGGGGATTGGTAAATATAGAGGGGAGTGGGGTTTGATAAAGATAGAGGGGAGTGGGATTTGGTAAAGATAGAGTGGAGTGGGGTTTGCGTGAAGATAGAGGGGAGTGGGGTTTCGTTAGGATAGAGGGAAGTGGGGTTTGGGTAACGCTAGAGGGGAATGTGGTTTGGTAAACATAAAGAGGAGTGTGGTTTGGGTGAAGATAGTGGGGAGTGGGGTTTGGTAAAGATAGAGGGGAGTGCGGTTTGCGTAAAGATAGAGGGGAGTGGGGTTTGTGTAAAGATAGAGGGGACTGGGGTGTGGGTGAAGATAGAGGGAAGTGGAGTTTCGGTCATGATAGAGGGGAGTGGGGTTTGGGTTAAGAGAGAGCGGTGTGGGTTTTTGTAAAGATAGAGGGGAGTTGTGTTTGGGTAATGATGGAGGGGAGGGGGTTTTCGTTAGGATAGAGCGGTGTGGGGTTTGGGTAAAGATAGAGGGGAGTGGGGTTTGGTAAAGATAGAGAGGAGTTGAGTTTGGGTGAAGATAGAGGGCAGTGGGATTTGGTAAAGTAAGAGTGGAGTGGGGTTTGCGTGAAGATAGAGGGGAGTGGGGTTCCTTTAGGATAGAGGGAAGTGGGGTTTGGGTAACGCTAGAGGGGAATGTGGTTTGGTAAACATAAAGAGGAGTGTGGTTTGGGTGAAGATAGTGGGGAGTGGGGTTTGGTAAAGATAGAGGGGAGTGCGGTTTGCGTAAATATAGAGGGGAGTGGGGTTTGTGTAAAGATAGAGGGGACTGGGGTGTGGGTGAAGAGAGAGGGAAGTCGAGTTTTGGTCATGATAGAGGGGAGTGGGGTTTGGGTTAAGAGAGAGCGGTGTGGGTTTTTGTAAAGATAGAGGGGAGTTGTGTTTGGGTAATGATAGAGGGGAGGGGGGTTTCGTTAGGATATAGCGGAGTGGGGTTTGGGTAAAGATAGAGGGGAGTGGGGTTTGGTAAAGATAGAGAGGAGTTGAGTTTGGGTGAAGATAGAGGGCAGTGGGATTTGGTAAAGATATCAGGGAGTTGGGTTTCATAAAGATATAGGGGAGTGGGGTTTATGTAAGGATAGAGGGGAGTGGGGTTTGGGTAAAGATTGAGGGGAGTGGGGTTTCGTTAGGATAGAGGGAAGTGGGGTTTGGGTAACGCTAGAGGGGAATGTGGTTTGGTAAACATAAAGAGGAGTGTGGTTTGGGTGAAGATAGTGGGGAGTGGGGTTTGGTAAAGATAGAGGGGAGTGCGGTTTGCGTAAAGATAGAGGGGAGTGGGGGTTTGTGTAAAGATAGAGGGGACTGGGGTGTGGGTGAAGATAGAGGGAAGTGGAGTTTCGGTCATGATAGAGGGGAGTGGGGTTTAGGTTAAGAGAGAGCGGTGTGGGTTTTTGTAAAGATAGAGGTGAGTTGTGTTTGGGTAATGATAGAGGGGAGGGGGGTTTCGTTAGGATAGAGCGGAGTGGGGTTTGGGTAAAGATAGAGGGGTGTGGGGTTTGGTAAAGATAGAGAGGAGTTGAGTTTGGGTGAAGATAGAGGGGAGTGGGGTTTGGTAAAGATAAAGGGGATTGGGTTTGGGTATTGATAGAGGGGAGTGGGGTTTGGATGAACATAGAGGGGAGTGGGGTTAGTGTAAAGATAGAGGGGAGTGAGGTTTGGGTGAAGATAGAGGGAAGTGCGGTTTCGCTGAAGATAGAGGGGAGTGGGGTTTGGTATAGATTGAGGGGAGTGGGGTTTGGGCAAAGATAGAGAGGAGTGGGGTTTGGGTAAAGATAGACAGGAGTGGGGTTTGGGTGAAGATAGAGGAGAGTGGGTTTTCGTAAAGATAGAGGTGAGTGGGGTTTTGGTGAAGATAGAGGGGAGTGGGGCTTGGGTAAAGATAGAGGGGAGTGGGGTTTCGTAAAGATAGAGGTGAATGGGGGTTGGGTGAAGTTAGAGGGGAGTGTGGTTTGAGTGAGGACAGAGGGGACTGGGGTTTGGTAAAGATATCGGGGTGTTGGGTTTGGTAAAGATAGAGGGGAGTTGGTTTGGGTATAGATAGAGAGGAATGGGTTTGATAAAGTTAGAGGGGAGTGGGATTAGTAAAGATAGAGGGGAGTGGCATTTGGGTGAAGATAGAGGGGAGTGGGGTTTGGGTAAAGATAGAGGGGAGTGGGATTTGGTAAAGATAGAGGGGAGTGGGGTTTGGGTGAAGATAGAGGGGAGTGGGGTTTGGTAAAGATAGAAGGGAGTGGGGTTTGATAAAGATAGAGGGGAGTGGGGTTTGGTAAATATAGAGTGGAGTGGGATTTGGTAAAGATAGAGGGAAGTGGGGTATGGGTGAAGATAGAGGGGAGTGTGGTTTGGTAAATATAGAGGGCAGTGGGGTTTGTGTAAAGATAGAGGGGACTGGGGTGTGGGTGAAGAGAGAGGGAAGTCGAGTTTTGGTCATGATAGAGGGGAGTGGGGTTTGGGTTAAGAGAGAGCGGTGTGGGGTTTTTGTAAAGATAGAGGGGAGTTGTGTTTGGGTAATGATAGAGGGGAGGGGGGTTTCGTTAGGATATAGCGGAGTGGGGTTTGGGTAAAGATAGAGGGGAGTGGGGTTTGGTAAAGATAGAGAGGAGTTGAGTTTGGGTGAAGATAGAGGGCAGTGGGATTTGGTAAAGATATCAGGGAGTTGGGTTTCATAAAGATATAGGGGAGTGGGGTTTATGTAAGGATAGAGGGGAGTGGGGTTTGGGTAAAGATTGAGGGGAGTGGGGTTTCGTTAGGATAGAGGGAAGTGGGGTTTGGGTAACGCTAGAGGGGAATGTGGTTTGGTAAACATAAAGAGGAGTGTGGTTTGGGTGAAGATAGAGGGGAGTGGGGTTTGTGTAAAGATAGAGGGGACTGGGGTGTGGGTGAAGATAGAGGGAAGTGGAGTTTCGGTCATGATAGAGGGGAGTGGGGTTTAGGTTAAGAGAGAGCGGTGTGGGTTTTTGTAAAGATAGAGGTGAGTTGTGTTTGGGTAATGATAGAGGGGAGGGGGGTTTCGTTAGGATAGAGCGGAGTGGGGTTTGGGTAAAGATAGAGCGGAGTGGGGTTTGGGTAAAGATAGAGGGGTGTGTGGTGTGGGTGAAGATACAGGGGAGTGGGGTTTGGGTGAAGATAGAGGGGAATGGAGGTTGGGTAAAGATAGTGTGGAGTGGGGTTTGGGTAACGATAGAGAGGAGTTGGGTTTCATAAAGATATAGGGGAGTGGGGTTTATGTGAAGATAGAGGGCAGTGGGGTTTGGGTAAAGATAGAGGGGAGTGGGGTTTTGTAAAGATAAAGGGGAGTGTGGTTTGGGTGAAGACAGTGGGGAGTGGGGTTTGGTAAAGATAGAGGGGAGTGCGGTTTGCGTAAAGATAGAGGGGAGTGGGGTTTGGATGAAGATAGATGGGAGTGAGGTTTGGTAAAGATAGAGGGGAGTGTGGTTTGGGTGCTGATAGGGGGGACTGGGGTTTGGTAAAGATATCAGGGTGTTGGGTTTGATAAAGATAGAGGGGAGTTGGTTTGGGTAAAGATAGAGGGGAGTGGGGTTTGGATGAAGATAGAGGGGAGTGAGTTTTGCTAAATATAGAGGGCTGTATGGTCTGGGTGAAGATAGAGGGGAGTGGGGTTTGGTAAAGATAGAGGCGAGTGGGGTTTGTGTAAAGATAGAGGGGAGTGGGGTTTGGGTGAAGATAGAGGGGAATGGAATTTGGGTAAAGATAGTGCGGAGCTGGGTTTCATAAAGATATAGGGGAGTGGGGTTTATGTGAGGATACAGGGGAGTGCGGTTTGGGTAAAGATTGAGGGGAGTGGGGTTTCGTAAGGATAGAGGGAAGTGGGGTTTGGGTAACGCTAGAGGGGAGTGTGGTTTGGTAAACATAAAGAGGAGTGTTGTTTGGGTGAAGATAGTGCGGGAGTGGGGTTTGGTAAAGATAGAGGGGAGTGCGGTTTGCGTAAAGATAGAGGGGAGTGGGGTTTGGATGTAGATAGAGGGGGTGAGGTTTGGTAAAGATAGAGGGGAGTGTGGTTTGGGTGATGATAGAGGTGAGTGGGGCTGGTAAATTTAGAGGGGAGTGGGGTTTGTGTAAAGATAGAGGGGACTGGGGTGTGGGTGAAGATAGAGGGAAGTGGAGTTTCGGTCATGATAGAGGGGAGTGGGGTTTGGGTTAAGAGAGAGCGGTGTGGGTTTTCGTAAAGATAGAGGGGAGTGGGGTTTGGGAAAAGATAGAGTGGAGTGGGGTTTGGGTGAAGAGAGAGCGGTGTGGGTTTTCGTAAAGATAGAGGGGAGTTGTGTATGGGTAATGATAGAGGGGAGGGGGGTTTTGTTAGGATAGAGCGGAGTGGGGTTTGGGTAAAGATAGAGGGGAGTGGGGTTTGGTAAAGATAGAGAGGAGTTGAGTTTGGGTGAAGAGAGAGGGGAGTGGGGTTTGTGTAAAGATAGAGGGGAGTGAGGTTTGGGTGAAGATAGAGGGGAGTGGGGTTTCGCTGAAGATAGAGGGGAGTGGGGTTTGGTATAGATTGAGGGGAGTGGGGTTTGGGCAAAGATAGAGGGGAGTGGCGTTTGTGTAAAGATAGTGGGGACTGGGGTGTGGGTGAAGTTAGAGGGAAGTGGAGTTTCGGTCATGATAGAGGGGAGTGGGATTTGGGATAAGAGAGAGCGGTGTGGGTTTTCGTAAAGATAGAGGGGAGTGGGGTTTGGGAAAAGATAGAGTGGAGTGGGGTTTGGGTGAAGAGAGAGCGGTGTGGGTTTTCGTAAAGATAGAGGGGAGTTGTGTTTGGGTAATGATAGAGGGGAGGGGGGTTTCGTTAGGATAGAGCGGAGTGGGGTTTGGGTAAAGATAGAGGGGAGTGGGGTTTGGTAAAGATAGAGAGGAGTTGAGTTTGGGTGAAGATAGAGGGGAGTGGGGTTTGGATGAACATAGATTGGAGTGGGGTTTGCGTGAAGATAGAGGGGAGTGGGGTTTAGGTGAACATAGAGGGGACTGGGGTATGGGTGAAGATAGAGGGGAGTGGAGTTTGGGTCATTATAGAAAGAGTGGGTTTGGGTGAAGATAATGGGGAGTGGGGTTTGGTAAAGATAGAGGGGAGTGGGGTTTGATAAAGATAGAGGGGAGTGGGGTTTGGTAAAGATAGAGTGGAGTGGGATTTGGTAAAGATAGAGGGGAGTGGGGTTTGGGTGAAGATAGAGGGGAGTGGGGTTTGGTAAATATAGAGGGGAGTGGGGTTTGGTAAATATAGAGGGGAGTGGGGTTTCATAAAGATATAGGGGAGTGGGGTTTATGTAAGGATAGAGGGGAGTGGGGTTTGGGTAAAGATTGAGGGGAGTGGGGTTTCGTTAGGATAGAGGGAAGTGGGGTTTGGGTAACGCTAGAGGGGAATGTGGTTTGGTAAACATAAAGAGGAGTGTGGTTTGGGTGAAGATAGTGGGGAGTGGGGTTTGGTAAAGATAGAGGGGAGTGCGGTTTGCGTAAAGATAGAGGGGAGTGGGGTTTGTGTAACGATAGAGGGGACTGGGGTGTGGGTGAAGATAGAGGAAGTGGAGTTTCGGTCATGATAGAGGGGAGTGGGGTTTGGGTTAAGAGAGAGCGGTGTGGGATTTTGTAAAGATAGAGGGGAGTTGTGTTTGGGTAATGATAGAGGGGAGGGGGGTTTCGTTAGGATAGAGCGGAGTGGGGTTTGGGTAAAGATAGAGGGGAATGGGGTTTGGTAAAGTTAGAGAGGAGTTGAGTTTGGTTGAAGACAGAGGGGAGTGGGGTTTGGTAAGATAAAGGGGATTGGGTTTGGGTATTGATAGAGGGGAGTGGGGTTTGCATGAACATAGAGGGGAGTGGGGTTTGTGTAAAGATAGAGGGGAGTGAGGTTTGGGTGAAGATAGAGGGGGAGTGGGGTTTCGCTGAAGATAGAGGGGAGTGGGGTTTGGTACAGATTGAGGAGAGTGGGGTTTGGGCAAAGATAGAGAGGAGTGGGGTTTGGGTAAAGATAGACAGGAGTGGGGTTTGGGTGAAGATAGAGGGGAGTGGGTTTTCGTAAAGATAGAGGTGAGTGGGGTTTTGGTGAAGATAGAGGGGAGTGGGGCTTGGGTAAAGATAGAGGGGAGTGGGTTTTCGTAAAGATAGAGGTGAATGGGGTTTGGGTGAAGTTAGAGGGGAGTGTTGGTTTGAGTGAGGATAGAGGGGACTGGGGTTTGGTAAAGATATCGGGGTGTTGGGTTGGTAAAGATAGAGGGGAGTTGGTTTGGGTATAGATAGAGGGGAGTGGGTTTGATAAAGTTAGAGGGGAGTGGGATTAGTAAAGATAGAGGGGAGTGGGGTTTGGGTGAAGATAGAGGGGAGTGGGGTTTGGGTAAAGATAGAGGGGAGTGGGGGATTTGGAAAAGATAGAGAGGAGTGGGGTTTGGTAAAGATAGAGGGGAGTGAGATTTGGTAAAGATAGAGGGGAGTGGGGTTTGGGTGAAGATAGACGGGAGTGGGTTTGGTAAAGATAGAGGGGAGTGGGGTTTGATAAAGATAGAGGGGAGTGGGGTTTGGTAAAGATAGAGTGGAGTGGGATTTGGTAAAGATAGAGGGGAGTGGGGTTTGGGTGAATATAGAGGGGAGTGGGGTTTGGTAAATATAGAGGGGAGTGGGGTTTGATAAAGATAGAGGGGAGTTGGATTTGGTAAAGATAGAGTGGAGTGGGGTTTGCGTGAAGATAGAGGGGAGTGGGGTTTGGGTGAACATAAAGGGGAGTGGGGGTTGGTATAGATAGAAGGGAGTGGGGTTTGGTAAAGATAGAGGGGACTGGGGTATGGGTGAAGATAGAGGGGACTGGAGTATGGGTCATTATAGAAGGGAGTGGGTTTGGGTGAAGATAGAGGGGACTGGGGTTTGGTAAAGATAGAGGGGAGTGGTGTTTGATAAAGATAGAGGGGAGTGGGGTTTGGTTAAGATAGAGTGGAGTGGGATTTGGTAAAGATAGAGGGGAGTGGGGTTTGGGTGAAGATAGAGGGGAGTGGGGTTTGGTAAATATAGAGGGGAGTGGGGTTTGGTAAAGATTGAGTGGAGTGGTGTTTGCGTGAAGATAGAGGGGAGTGGGGGTTTGGGTGAACATAGAGCGGAGTGGGGTTTGGTACAGATAGAAGGGAGTGGGGTTTGGTAAAGATAGAGGGGACTGGGGTATTGGTGAAGATAAAGGGGAGTGGAGTTTGGGTCATTATAGAAGGGAGTGGGTTTGGGTGAAGATAGAGGGGAGAGTGAGCTTGGTAAAGATAGATGGGAGTGGAGTTTGGGAATAGATAGAGGATAGTGGGGTTGGGTAATGATAGAGGGGAGTGGGGTTTCGTTAGGATAGAGCAGAGTGGGGTTTGTGTAAAGATAGAGGGGAGTGGGGATTGGTAAAGATAGAGGGGAGTGGGGTTTGGGTGAAGATAGAGGGCAGTGGGGTTAGGTAAAGATAGAGGGGAGTGGGGTTTGGGTAAAGATACAGGGGAGTGGGGTTTGGTAAAGATAGAGGAGAGAGGGGTTTGGTAAAGCTAGTGGTGAGTGGGTTTTGGATATAGACACGGTAGTGGGTTTTCTAAAGATAGAGAGGTGTGGGGTTTGGGTAAAGATACAGGGGAGTGGGGTTTGGGTAAAGACAGAGTGGAGTGGGGTTTGGTAAGAATAGATGGAGTCGGGTTTGGTAAAGATAGAGGTGAGTGGGGTTTGGTGAAGATAGAGGGGAGTGGGTTTCGTTAGGATAGAGGGGTGTGGGGTTTGGGTAAATATAGAGGGAGTGGCGTTTGAAAAAGTTAGAGGGGGAGTGGGGTTTGGGTAAATACAGAGGGGAGTGGGGTTTGAGTGAAGATAAAGGAGGGTGGGGTTTGGGTGAATGTAGAGGGGAGTGGAGTTTGTGTCATGATAGAGGGAGTGGGGTTTGGGTGAAGAGAGTGGGACGTGGGAGTTTGATAAAGATAGAGGGGAGTGGGGTTTGTTAAAGATAAAGGGGATTGGGTTTGGGTATAGATAGATGGGAGTGGGGTTTGGGTAAAGATAGAGGGGAGTGGGGTTTGGTAAAGATAGAGGGCAGTGGGGTTTGGGTGAAGATTGAAGGGAATGGAGGTTGGGTAAAGATAGTGCGGAGTGGGGTTTGGGTAACGATAGAGAGGAGTTGGGTTTCATAAAGATATAGGGGAGTGGGGTTTATGTGAAGATAGAGGGCAGTGGGGTTCGGGTAAAGATAGAGGGTAGTGGGGTTTCGTTAGGATAGAGCGGAGTGGGGTTTCGGTAAAGATAGAGTGGAGTGGGATTTGGTAAAGATAGAGGGGAGTGGGGTTTGGGTGAAGATAGAGGGGAGTGGGGATTGGTAAATATAGAGGGGAGTGGGGTTTGGGTTAAGAGAGAGCGGTGTGGGTTTTTGTAAAGATAGAGGGGAGTTGTGTTTGGGTAATGATGGAGGGGAGGGGGGTTTCGTTAGGATAGAGCGGTGTGGGGGTTTGGGTAAAGATAGAGGGGAGTGGGGTTTGGTAAAGATAGAGAGGAGTTGAGTTTGGGTGAAGATAGAGGGCAGTGGGATTTGGTAAAGTAAGAGTGGAGTGGAGTTTGCGTGAAGATAGAGGGGAGTGGGGTTCCTTTAGGATAGAGGGAAGTGGGGTTTGGGTAACGCTAGAGGGGAATGTGGTTTGGTAAACATAAAGAGGAGTGTGGTTTGGGTGAAGATAGTGGGGAGTGGGGTTTGGTAAAGATAGAGGGGAGTGCGGTTTGCGTAAATATAGAGGGGAGTGGGGTTTGTGTAAAGATAGAGGGGACTGGGGTGTGGGTGAAGAGAGAGGGAAGTCGAGTTTTGGTCATGATAGAGGGGAGTGGGGTTTGGGTTAAGAGAGAGCGGTGTGGGTTTTTGTAAAGATAGAGGGGAGTTGTGTTTGGGTAATGATAGAGGGGAGGGGGGTTTCGTTAGGATATAGCGGAGTGGGGTTTGGGTAAAGATAGAGGGGAGTGGGGTTTGGTAAAGATAGAGAGGAGTTGAGTTTGGGTGAAGATAGAGGGCAGTGGGATTTGGTAAAGATATCAGGGAGTTGGGTTTCATAAAGATATAGGGGAGTGGGGTTTATGTAAGGATAGAGGGGAGTGGGGTTTGGGTAAAGATTGAGGGGAGTGGGGTTTCGTTAGGATAGAGGGAAGTGGGGTTTGGGTAACGCTAGAGGGGAATGTGGTTTGGTAAACATAAAGAGGAGTGTGGTTTGGGTGAAGATAGTGGGGAGTGGGGTTTGGTAAAGATAGAGGGGAGTGCGGTTTGCGTAAAGATAGAGGGGAGTGGGGTTTGTGTAAAGATAGAGGGGACCTGGGGTGTGGGTGAAGATAGAGGGAAGTGGAGTTTCGGTCATGATAGAGGGGAGTGGGGTTTAGGTTAAGAGAGAGCGGTGTGGGTTTTTGTAAAGATAGAGGTGAGTTGTGTTTGGGTAATGATAGAGGGGAGGGGGGTTTCGTTAGGATAGAGCGGAGTGGGGTTTGGGTAAAGATAGAGGGGTGTGGGGTTTGGTAAAGATAGAGAGGAGTTGAGTTTGGGTGAAGATAGAGGGGAGTGGGGTTTGGTAAAGATAAAGGGGATTGGGTTTGGGTATTGATAGAGGGGAGTGGGGTTTGGATGAACATAGAGGGGAGTGGGGTTAGTGTAAAGATAGAGGGGAGTGAGGTTTGGGTGAAGATAGAGGGAAGTGCGGTTTCACTGAAGATAGAGGGGAGTGGGGTTTGGTATAGATTGAGGGGAGTGGGGTTTGGGCAAAGATAGAGAGGAGTGGGGTTTGGTTAAAGATAGACAGGAGTGGGGTTTGGGTGAAGATAGAGGAGAGTGGGTTTTCGTAAAGATAGAGGTGAGTGGGGTTTTGGTGAAGATAGAGGGGAGTGGGGCTTGGGTAAAGATAGAGGGGAGTGGGGTTTCGTAAAGATAGAGGTGAATGGGGGTTGGGTGAAGTTAGAGGGGAGTGTGGTTTGAGTGAGGACAGAGGGGACTGGGGTTTGGTAAAGATATCGGGGTGTTGGGTTTGGTAAAGATAGAGGGGAGTTGGTTTGGGTATAGATAGAGAGGAATGGGTTTGATAAAGTTAGAGGGGAGTGGGATTAGTAAAGATAGAGGGGAGTGGCATTTGGGTGAAGATAGAGGGGAGTGGGATTTGGGTAAAGATAGAGGGGAGTGGGATTTGGTAAAGATAGAGGGGAGTGGGGTTTGGTGAAGATAGAGGGGAGTGGGGTTTGGTAAAGATAGAAGGGAGTGGGGTTTGATAAAGATAGAGGGGAGTGGGGTTTGGTAAATATAGAGTGGAGTGGGATTTGGTAAAGATAGAGGGAAGTGGGGTATGGGTGAAGATAGAGGGGAGTGTGGTTTGGTAAATATAGAGGGCAGTGGGGTTTGTGTAAAGATAGAGGGGACTGGGGTGTGGGTGAAGAGAGAGGGAAGTCGAGTTTTGGTCATGATAGAGGGGAGTGGGGTTTGGGTTAAGAGAGAGCGGTGTGGGTTTTTGTAAAGATAGAGGGGAGTTGTGTTTGGGTAATGATAGAGGGGAGGGGGGTTTCGTTAGGATATAGCGGAGTGGGGTTTGGGTAAAGATAGAGGGGAGTGGGGTTTGGTAAAGATAGAGAGGAGTTGAGTTTGGGTGAAGATAGAGGGCAGTGGGATTTGGTAAAGATATCAGGGAGTTGGGTTTCATAAAGATATAGGGGAGTGGGGTTTATGTAAGGATAGAGGGGAGTGGGGTTTGGGTAAAGATTGAGGGGAGTGGGGTTTCGTTAGGATAGAGGGAAGTGGGGTTTGGGTAACGCTAGAGGGGAATGTGGTTTGGTAAACATAAAGAGGAGTGTGGTTTGGGTGAAGATAGAGGGGAGTGGGGTTTGTGTAAAGATAGAGGGGACTGGGGTGTGGGTGAAGATAGAGGGAAGTGGAGTTTCGGTCATGATAGAGGGGAGTGGGGTTTAGGTTAAGAGAGAGCGGTGTGGGTTTTTGTAAAGATAGAGGTGAGTTGTGTTTGGGTAATGATAGAGGGGAGGGGGGTTTCGTTAGGATAGAGCGGAGTGGGGTTTGGGTAAAGATAGAGGGGTGTGGGGTTTGGTAAAGATAGAGAGGAGTTGAGTTTGGGTGAAGATAGAGGGGAGTGGGGTTTGGTAAAGATAAAGGGGATTGGGTTTGGGTATTGATAGAGGGGAGTGGGGTTTGGATGAACATAGAGGGGAGTGGGGTTAGTGTAAAGATAGAGGGGAGTGAGGTTTGGGTGAAGATAGAGGGAAGTGCGGTTTCGCTGAAGATAGAGGGGAGTGGGGTTTGGTATAGATTGAGGGGAGTGGGGTTTGGGCAAAGATAGAGAGGAGTGGGGTTTGGGTAAAGATAGACAGGAGTGGGGTTTGGGTGAAGATAGAGGAGAGTGGGTTTTCGTAAAGATAGAGGTGAGTGGGGTTTTGGTGAAGATAGAGGGGAGTGGGGCTTGGGTAAAGATAGAGGGGAGTGGGGTTTCGTAAAGATAGAGGTGAATGGGGGTTGGGTGAAGTTAGAGGGGAGTGTGGTTTGAGTGAGGACAGAGGGGACTGGGGTTTGGTAAAGATATCGGGGTGTTGGGTTTGGTAAAGATAGAGGGGAGTTGGTTTGGGTATAGATAGAGAGGAATGGGCTTGATAAAGTTAGAGGGGAGTGGGATTAGTAAAGATAGAGGGGAGTGGCATTTGGGTGAAGATATAGGGGAGTGGGGTTTGGGTAAAGATAGAGGGGAGTTGGATTTGGTAAAGATAGAGGGGAGTGGGGTTTGGGTGAAGATAGAGGGGAGTGGGGCTTGGGTAAAGATAGAGGGGAGTGGGGTTTGGGTAAAGATAGAGGGGAGTTGGATTTGGTAAAGATAGAGGGGAGTGGGATTTGGTAAAGATAGAGGGGAGTGGGGTTTAGGTGAAGATAGAGGGGAGTGGGTTTTGGTAAAGATAGAGGGGAGTGGGGTTTGATAAAGATAGAGGGGAGTGGGGTTTGGTAAAGATAGAGTGGAGTGGGATTTGGTAAAGATAGAGGGTAGAGGGGTTTGGGTGAAGATAGAGGGGAGTGGGGTTTGGTAAATATAGAGGGGAGTGGGGTTTGATAAAGATAGAGGGGAGTGGGATTTGGTAAAGATAGAGTGGAGTAGGATTTGGTAAAGATAGAGGGGAGTGGGTTTTGGGTGAAGATAGAGGGGAGTGGGGTTTGGTAAATATAGAGGGGAGTGGGGTTTGATAAAGATAGAGGGGAGTGGGATTTGGTAAAGATAGAGTGGACTGGGGTTTGCGTGAAGATAGAGGGCAGTGGGGTTTCGTTAGGATAGAGGGAAGTGGTGTTTGTGTAACGCTAGAGGGGAATGTGGTTTGGTAAACATAAAGAGGAGTGTGGTTTGGGTGAAGATAGTGGGGAGTGGGGTTTGGTAAAGATAGAGGGGAGTGCGGTTTGCGTAAAGATAGAGGGGAGTGGGGTTTGTATAAATATAGAGGGGACTGGGGTGTGGGTGAAGATAGAGGGAAGTGGAGTTTCGGTCATGAAAGAGGGGAGTGGGGTTTGGGTTAAGAGAGAGCGGTGTGAGTTTTTGTAAAGATAGAGGGGAGTTGTGTTTGGGTAATGATAGAGGGGAGGGGGGTTTCGTTAGGATAGAGCGGAGTGGGGTTTGGATAAAGATAGAGTGGAGTGGGATTTGGTAAAGATAGTGGGGAGTGGGGTTTGGGTGAAGATAGAGGGGAGTGGGTTTCGTTAGGATAGAGGGGTGTGGGGTTTGGGTAAATATAGAGGGGAGTGGCGTTTGAAAAAGTTAGAGGGGAGTGGGGTTTGGGTAAAGACAGAGGGGAGTGGGGTTTGTTAAAGACAAAGGGGATTGGGTTTGGGTATAGATAGATGGGAGTGGGGTTTGGGTAAAGATAGAGGGGAGTGGGGTTTGGTAAAGATAGAGGGCAGTGGGGTTTGGGTGAAGATAGAAGGGAATGGAGGTTGGGTAAAGATAGTGCGGAGTGGGGTTTGGGTAACGATAGAGAGGAGTTGGGTTTCATAAAGATATAGGGGAGTGGGGTTTATGTGAAGATAGAGGGCAGTGGGGTTCGGGTAAAGATAGAGGGTAGTGGGGTTTCGTTAGGATAGAGCGGAGTGGGGTTTCGGTAAAGATAGAGTGGAGTGGGATTTGGTAAAGATAGAGGGGAGTGGGGTTTGGGTGAAGATAGAGGGGAGTGGGGATTGGTAAATATAGAGGGGAGTGGGGTTTGATAAAGATAGAGGGGAGTGGGATTTGGTAAAGATAGAGTGGAGTGGGGTTTGCGTGAAGATAGAGGGGAGTGGGGTTTCATTAGGATAGAGGGAAGTGGGGTTTGGGTAACGCTAGAGGGGAATGTGGTTTGGTAAACATAAAGAGGAGTGTGGTTTGGGTGAAGATAGTGGGGAGTGGGGTTTGGTAAAGATAGAGGGGAGTGCGGTTTGCGTAAAGATAGAGGTGAGTGGGGTTTGTGTAAAGATAGAGGGGACTGGGGTGTGGGTGAAGATAGAGGGAAGTGGAGTTTCGGTCATGATAGAGGGGAGTGGGGTTTGGGTTAAGAGAGAGCGGTGTGGGTTTTTGTAAAGATAGAGGGGAGTTGTGTTTGGGTAATGATAGAGGGGAGGGGGGTTTCGTTAGGATAGAGCGGAGTGGGGTTTGGGTAAAGATAGAGGGGAGTGGGGTTTGGTAAAGATAGAGAGGAGTTGAGTTTGGGTGAAGATAGAGGGCAGTGGGATTTGGTAAAGATAGAGTGGACTGGGGTTTGCGTGAAGATAGAGGGGAGTGGGGTTTCGTTAGGATAGAGGGAAGTGGGGTTTGGGTAACGCTAGAGGGGAATGTGGTTTGGTAAACATAAAGAGGAGTGTGGTTTGGGTGAAGATAGTGGGGAGTGGGGTTTGGTAAAGATAGAGGGGAGTGCGGTTTGCGTAAATATAGAGGGGAGTGGGGTTTGTGTAAAGATAGAGGGGACTGGGGTGTGGGTGAAGAGAGAGGGAAGTCGAGTTTTGGTCATGATAGAGGGGAGTGGGGTTTGGGTTAAGAGAGAGCGGTGTGGGTTTTTGTAAAGATAGAGGGGAGTTGTGTTTGGGTAATGATATAGGGGAGGGGGGTTTCGTTAGGACAGAGCGGAGTGGGGTTTGGGTAAAGATAGAGGGGAGTGGGGTTTGGTAAAGATAGAGAGTGGGGTTTCTTTAGGATAGAGGGGAGTGGGGTTTGGGAAAGATAGAGGGGAGTTGTGTTTGATAAAGATAGAGGGGAGTGGGGTTTCGTTAGGATAGAGGGGAGTGGGGTTTGGTAAAGATAAAGGGGAGTGGGGTTTGGTAAAGATAGGGGAGTGGGTTTGATAAATATAGAGGGGAGTGGGATTTGGTAAAGATAGCCGGGAGTGGGGTTTGGTAAAGATAGACGGGAGTGGGGTTTGGGAAAGATATAGGGGAGCTGGGCTTGATAAAGATAGAGGGGAGTGGGTTTGGGTAAAGATATAGGGGAGTGGGGTTTGTTAAAGATAGAGGGGAGTGGGGTTTGGTAAAGTTAGTGGTGAGTGGGGTTTGGGTGAAGATAGTGGGGAGTGGGGTTTGGTAAAGATAGGGGGGAATGGGTTTTGATAAATATAGAGGGGAGTGGGGATTGGTAAAGATAAAGGGGATTGGGTTTGGGTACAGGTAGAGGGGAGTGGGGTTTGGGGAAAGATAGAGGGGAGTGCGGTTTGGTAAAGATAGGGGAATGGCTTTGATAAATATAGAGGGGAGAGGGATTTGGTAAAGATAGACGGGAGTGGGGTTTGGTAAAGATAGAGGGGACTGGGTTTTGGTAAAGATAGTGGTGATTGGGTTTTGGATATAGACACGGTAGTGGGGTTTTCTAAAGAAAGAGGGGTGTGGGGTTTGGGTAAATACATAGGGGAGTGGCGTTTAGTTAAAGATAGAGTGGAGTGGGGTTTGGTAAAGATAGACTGGAGTCGGGTTTGGTAAAGATGGAGGTGAGTGGGGTTTGGGTGAAGATAGAGGGGAGTGGGTTTCATTGGGACTGAGGGGAGTGGGCTTTGGTTAAATATAGAAGGGACTGGCGTTTGATAAAGATAGAGGGGAGTGGGGTTTGGTAAAGATAAAGGAGATTGGGTTTGGGTATAGATAGAGGGGAGTGGGGTTTGGGTAAAGATAGAGGCGAGTGGGGTTTGGTGAAGATAGAGTTGAGTGGGGTTTAGTATATATAGTGGGGAGTGGGGTTGGGTAAAGATAGAGGGGAGTTGGGTTTGGGAGAAGATAGAGAGGAGTGGGGTTTGGGTGAAGATAGAGGGCAGTGGGGTTTGGTAAAGATAAAGGTGAGTGGGCTTTGGTAAAGATAGAGGGGAGAGAGCTTTGGTAAAGATAGAGGGGAGTGGGTTTTGGTAAAAATAGATGGGAGTGGGGTTTGGGTAAAGATATAGGGGAGTGGGGTTTGGTAAAAATAGAGGGGAGTGGGGTTTGGTAAAGATAGTGGTGAGTGGGTTTTGGATGTAGAAACAGTAGTGCGGTTTTCTAAAGATATCGGCGAGGGGGGTTTGGTAAAGATAGACGGGAGTGGGGTATGGTAAACATAGAGGGGAGTGGGTTTTGGGTAAAGATAGAGGGGAGTGGGGTTTCGTTAGGATAGAGGGGAGTGGGGTTTGGTAAAGATAAAGGGGAGTGGGGTTTGGTAAAGATATGGGAGTGGGTTTGATAAATATAGAGGGGAGTGGGATTTGGTAAAGATAGACGGGAATGGGGTTTGGGTGAAGATAGAGGGCAGTGGGGTTTGGTAAAGATAGTGGTGATTGGGTTTTGGATATAGACACGGTAGTGGGGTTTTCTAAAGAAAGAGGGGTGTGGGGTTTGGGTAAAGACATAGGGGAGTGGCGTTTGGTTAAAGATAGAGAGGAGTGGGGTTTGGTAAAGATAGACTGGAATCGGGTTTGGTAAAGATAGAGGTAGGTGGGGTTTGGGTGAAGATAGAGGGGAGTGGGGTATGGTAAAGATAGAGGGGAGGGGGTTTTGGGTAGAGATACAAGGGAGTGGGGTTTCGTTAGGATAGAGGGGAGTGGGGTTTGGGAAAGATAGAGGGAACTGGGTTTGATAAAGATAGAGGGGAGTGGGGTTTGGGTAAAGATAGAGGGGAGTGGAGTTTGGTGAAGATAGAGGGGAGTGGGGTTTGGGTAAAGATAGAGGGGAGTGGGGTTTGGTAAAGATAGAGAGGAGTTGAGTTTGGGTGAAGATAGAGGGCAGTGGGATTTGGTAAAGATAGAGTGGACTGGGGTTTGCGTGAAGATAGAGGGGAGTGGGGTTTCGTTAGGATAGAGGGAAGTGGGGTTTGGGTAACGCTAGAGGGGAATGTGGTTTGGTAAACATAAAGAGGAGTGTGGTTTGGGTGAAGATAGTGGGGAGTAGGGTTTGGTAAAGATAGAGGGGAGTGCGGTTTGCGTAAATATAGAGGGGAGTGGGGTTTGTGTAAAGATAGAGGGGACTGGGGTGTGGGTGAAGAGAGAGGGAAGTCGAGTTTTGGTCATGATAGAGGGGAGTGGGGTTTGGGTTAAGAGAGAGCGGTGTGGGTTTTTGTAAAGATAGAGGGGAGTTGTGTTTGGGTAATGATATAGGGGAGGGGGGTTTCGTTAGGATCGAGCGGAGTGGGGTTTGGGTAAAGATAGAGGGGAGTGGGGTTTGGTAAAGATAGAGAGTGGGGTTTCTTTAGGATAGAGGGGAGTGGGGTTTGGGAAAGATAGAGGGGAGTTGGGTTTGATAAAGATAGAGGGGAGTGGGGTTTCGTTAGGATAGAGGGGAGTGGGGTTTGGTAAAGATAAAGGGGAGTGGGGTTTGGTAAAGATAGGGGAGTGGGTTTGATAAATATAGAGGGGAGTGGGATTTGGTAAAGATAGCCGGGAGTGGGGTTTGGTAAAGATAGACGGGAGTGGGGTTTGGGAAAGATATAGGGGAGCTGGGCTTGATAAAGATAGAGGGGAGTGGGTTTGGGTAAAGATATAGGGGAGTGGGGTTTGTTAAAGATAGAGGGGAGTGGGGTTTGGTAAAGTTAGTGGTGAGTGGGGTTTGGGTGAAGATAGTGGGGAGTGGGGTTTGGTAAAGATAGGGGGGAATGGGTTTTGATAAATATAGAGGGGAGTGGGGATTGGTAAAGATAAAGGGGATTGGGTTTGGGTACAGGTAGAGGGGAGTGGGGTTTGGGGAAAGATAGAGGGGAGTGCGGTTTGGTAAAGATAGGGGAATGGCTTTGATAAATATAGAGGGGAGAGGGATTTGGTAAAGATAGACGGGAGTGGGGTTTGGTAAAGATAGAGGGGACTGGGTTTTGGTAAAGATAGTGGTGATTGGGTTTTGGATATAGACACGGTAGTGGGGTTTTCTAAAGAAAGAGGGGTGTGGGGTTTGGGTAAATACATAGGGGAGTGGCGTTTAGTTAAAGATAGAGTGGAGTGGGGTTTGGTAAAGATAGACTGGAGTCGGGTTTGGTAAAGATGGAGGTGAGTGGGGTTTGGGTGAAGATAGAGGGGAGTGGGTTTCATTGGGACTGAGGGGAGTGGGCTTTGGTTAAATATAGAAGGGACTGGCGTTTGATAAAGATAGAGGGGAGTGGGGTTTGCTAAAGATAAAGGAGATTGGGTTTGGGTATAGATAGAGGGGAGTGGGGTTTGGGTAAAGATAGAGGCGAGTGGGGTTTGGTGAAGATAGAGTTGAGTGGGGTTTAGTAAATATAGTGGGGAGTGGGGTTGGGTAAAGATAGAGGGGAGTTGGGTTTGGGAGAAGATAGAGAGGAGTGGGGTTTGGGTGAAGATAGAGGGCAGTGGGGTTTGGTAAAGATAAAGGTGAGTGGGCTTTGGTAAAGATAGAGGGGAGAGAGCTTTGGTAAAGATAGAGGGGAGTGGGTTTTGGTAAAAATAGATGGGAGTGGGGTTTGGGTAAAGATATAGGGGAGTGGGGTTTGGTAAAAATAGAGGGGAGTGGGGTTTGGTAAAGATAGTGGTGAGTGGGTTTTGGATGTAGAAACAGTAGTGCGGTTTTCTAAAGATATAGGCGAGGGGGGTTTGGTAAAGATAGACGGGAGTGGGGTATGGAAAACATAGAGGGGAGTGGGTTTTGGGTAAAGATAGAGGGGAGTGGGGTTTCGTTAGGATAGAGGGGAGTGGGGTTTGGTAAAGATAAAGGGGATGGGGTTTGGTAAAGATAGGGGAGTGGGTTTGATAAATATAGAGGGGAGTGGGATTTGGTAAAGATAGACGGGAGTGGGGTTTGGGTGAAGATAGAGGGCAGTGGGGTTTGGTAAAGATAGTGGTGATTGGGTTTTGGATATAGACACGGTAGTGGGGTTTTCTAAAGAAAGAGGGGTGTGGGGTTTGGGTAAAGACATAGGGGAGTGGCGTTTGGTTAAAGATAGAGTGGAGTGGGGTTTGGTAAAGATAGACTGGAATCGGGTTTGGTAAAGATAGAGGTAGGTGGGGTTTGGGTGAAGATAGAGGGGAGTGGGGTATGGTAAAGATAGAGGGGAGGGGGTTTTGGGTAGAGATACAAGGGAGTGGGGTTTCGTTAGGATAGAGGGGAGTGGGGTTTGGGAAAGATAGAGGGAACTGGGTTTGATAAAGATAGAGGGGAGTGGGGTTTGGGTAAAGATAGAGGGGAGTGGAGTTTGGTGAAGATAGAGGGGAGTGGGGTTTGGGTAAAGATAGAAGGGAGTGGGATTTGGGTGAACATAGAGGGGAGTGGGGTTTGGTAAAGATCGAGGGGAATGGGGGTTGGTAAAGATAGAGGGGAGCGGGTTTTGGGTGAAGATAGAGGAGAGTCGGGTTTGGTAAACATAGAGGGGAGTGGGATTGGGTAAAGATATAGTGGAGTGGGGTTTGGTAAAGATAGAGGGGAGTGGGGTTTGGTAAAGTTGGTGGTGAGTGGGGTTTGGGTGAAGATAGAGGAGAGTGGGGTTTGGTAAAGATAGAGGGGAGTGGAGTTTGATAAAGATAGAGGGGAGTGGGGTTGGGGTAAAGATAGAGGGGAGTGGGCTTTTGTTGAAGATAGAGGGGAGTGGGGTTTGGGTGAGGATTGAGGGGAGTGGGGTTTGGGTGAACATAGAGGGGAGTGGGGTTTGGTAAAGATAGAGGGGAGTGGGGTTTCGTAAAGATAGAGGGGAGGGGGTTTTGGGTAAAGATAGAGGGGAGTGGGGTTTGGGAAAGATAGAGGGGAGTTGGGTTTGATAAAGATAGAGGGGAGTGGGGTTTCGTTAGGATAGAGGGGAGTGGGGTTTGGTAAAGATAAAGGGGAGTGGGATTTGTTAAAGATAGGGGAGTGGGTTTGATAAATATAGAGGGGAGTGGGATTTGGTAAAGATAGACGGGAGTGGGGTTTGGTAAAGATAGAGGGGAGTTGGGTTTGGTAAAGATAGTGGTGATTGGGTTTTGGATATAGACACGGTAGTGGGGTTTTCTAAAGGAAGAGGGGTGTGGGGTTTGGGTAAAGACATAGGGGAGTGGGATTTGGTAAAGATAGACGGGAGTGGGGTTTGGTAAAGATAGAGGGGAGTGGGGTTTGGTAAAGATAGTGGTGATTGGGTTTTGGATATAGACACGGTAGTGGGGTTTTCTAAAGGAAGAGGGGTGTGGGGTTTGGGTAAAGACATAGCGGAGTGGGGTTTAGTAAAGATAGTGGTGAGTGGGTTTTGGATGTTGAAACGGTAGTGCAGTTTTCTAAAGATATAGGCGAGGGGGGTTTGGTAAAGATAGACGGGAAGGGGGTTTGGTAAACATAGAGGGGAGTGGGTTTTGGGTAAAGATAGATGGGAGTGGGGTTTCATTAGTAGAGAGGGGAGTGGGGTTTTGGAAAGATAGAGGGGAGTGGGGTTTGATAAAGATAGAGGGGAGTGGGGTTTGGTAAAGATAAAGTGGATTGGGTTTGGGTATAGATGGAGGGGAGTGGGGTTTGGGTAAAGATAGAGGGGAGGGGGGTTTGGGTAAAGATAGACAGGAGTGGGGTTTCGTTAGGATAGACGGGAGTGGGGTTTGGGAAAGATAGAGGGGAGCTGGGTTTGATAAAGATAGAGGGGAGTGGGGTTTGGGTAAGGTAGAGGGGAGTCGGGTTTGATAAAAATAGAGGGGAGTGGGGTTTGGTAAAGATAAAGGGGATTGGGTTTGGGTATAGATAGAGGGGAGTGGGTTTGGGGTAAAGATAGAGGGGAGTGGGGTTTGGGTGAAGATAGAGGGGAGTGGGGTGTGGGTGAACATAGAGGGGTGTGGGGTTTGGTAAAGATAGAGGGGAGTGGGGTTTCGTAAAGATAGAGGGGAGGGGGTTTTGGGTAAAGATAGAGGGGAGTGGGGTTTCGTTAGGATAGAGGGGAGTGGGGTTTGGGAAAGATAAAGGGGATTTGGTTTGGGTATAGATAGAGGGGAGTGGGATTTGGGTAAAGATAGAGGGGAGTCTGCTTTGGTGAAGATAGAGGGGAGTGGGGTTTGGGTGAAGATAGAGGGGAGTGGGGTTTGGGTGAACATAGAGGGGGTGGGGTTTGGTAAAGATAGAGGGGAGTGGGGCTTGGTAAAGATAGAAGGGAGTCGGGTTTGGTAAAGATAGAGAGGAGTGGGGTTTTGGTAAAGATATAGGAGAGTGGGGTTTGGTAAAGATAGAGGGGAGTGGGTTTGATAAAGATAGAGGGGAGTGGGGTTTGGTAAAGATAGAGTGGAGTGGGGTTTCGTAAAGATAGAGGGGAGGGCGTTTTGAGTAAAGATAGAGGGGAGTGGGGTTTGGGTGAACATAGTGGGGAGTGGGGTTTCGTAAAGATAGAGGGGAGGGGGTTTTGGGTAAAGATAGAGGGGAGTGGGTTTCATTAGGATAGAGGGGACTGGGGTTTGGGAAACATAGAGGGGAGGGTGTTTGATAAAGATAGAGGGGAGTGGGGTTTGGTAAAGATAAAGGGGATTGGGTTTGGGTATAGATAGAGGGGAGTGGGGTTTGGGTGAAGATAGAGGTGAGTGGGGTTTGGGGAATGATAGAGGGGAGTGGGGTTTGGGTGAAGATAGAGGGGAGTGGGGTATGGTAAAGATAGAGGGGAGGGGGTTTTGGTAAAGATAGACGGGAGTGGGGTTTCGTTAGGATAGAGGGAGTGGGGTTTGAAAAAGATAGAGGGAACTGGGTTTGATAAAGATAGAGGGGAGTGGGGTTTGGGTAAAGATAGAGGGGAGTGGGGTTTGGTGAAGATAGAGGGGAGTGGGGTTTGGGTGAAGATAGAAGGGAGTGGGATTTGGGTGAACATAGAGGGGAGTGGGGGTTTGGTAAAGATAGAGGGGAGTGGGGTTTGGTAAAGATAGAGGGGAGCGGGTTTTGGGTAAAGATGGAGGGAGTGGGGTTTGGGTAAAGATATAGTGGAGTGGGGTTTGGGTAAAGATAGAGGGGAGTGGGGTATGGTAAAGTTGGTGGTGAGTGAGGTTTGGGTGAAGATAGAGGGGAGTGGGGTTTGGCAAAGATAGAGGGGAGTGGGGTTTGATAAAGATAGAGGGGAGTGGGGTTTGGTAAAGATAAGGGGATTGGGTTGGGTATAGATAAAGGGGAGTGGGTTTTGGGTAAAGATATAGGGGAGTGGGGTTTGGTAAAGATAGAGGGGAGTGGGTTTGATAAAGATAGAGGGCAGTGGGATTTGGTAAGATAGAGGGGAGTGGGTATTGTGTGAAGATAGAGTGGAGTGGGGTTTGGGTGAACAGAGAGGGGAGTGGGGGTTTGGGTAAAGATAGAGGGGAGTGTGGTTTGGGTGAAGATAGAAGGGAGTGGGATTTGGGTGAACATAGAGGGGAGTGGGGTTTGGTAAAGATAGAGGGGAGTGGGGTTGGTAAAGATAGAGGGGAGCGGGTTTTGGGTAAAGATGGAGGGGAGTGGGGTTTGGGTAAAGATATAGTGGAGTGGGGTTTGGTAAGATAGAGGGGAGTGGGGTATGGTAAGTTGGTGGTGAGTGGGGGTTTGGGTGAAGATAGAGGGGAGTGGGGTTTGGCAAAGATATAGGGGAGTGGGGTTTGATAAAGATAAGGGGATTGGGTTTGGGTATAGATAGAGGGGAGTGGGTTTTGGGTAAAGATATAGGGGAGTGGGGTTTGGTAAAGATAGAGGGGAGTGGGTTTGATAAAGATAGAGGGCAGTGGGATTTGGTAAAGATAGAGGGGAGTGGGTATTGTGTGAAGATAGAGTGGAGTGGGGTTTGGCGAACAGAGAGGGGAGTGGGCTTTGGGTAAAGATAGAGGGGAGTGTGGTTTGGTACAGATAGATGGGAGAGGGTTTTGGATATAGACACAGTAGTGAGGTTTTCTAAAGATAGAGGGGTGTGTTGTTTGGGATAAGACAGAGGGGACTGGGTTTTGGTAAAGATAGAGAGGAGTGGGTTTGATAAAGATTAAGGGGAGTGGGATTTGGTAAAGATAGAGGGGAGTGGCGTTTGGGTGAAGATACTGGGGAGTGGGGTTTGGGTGAGCATAGAGGGGAGTGGGGTTTGGTAAAGATAGTGGTGAGTGGGTTTTGGATATAGACACGGTAGTGGTGTTTTCTAAAGATAGAGGGGTGTGTTGTTTGGGTAAAGGTAGAGGGGTGTGTTGTTTGGGTAAAGACAGAGGGAAGTGGTGTTTAGTAAAGATAGAGGGGAGTGGGATTTGTTAAAGATAGAGGGGAGTGGGGTTTTGTGAAGATAGAGGGGAGTGGGGTTTGGGTGAAGATAGAGGGGAGTGGGGTTTGGTAAAGATAAAGGTGAGTGGGTTTTGGGAAAGATAGAGGGGAGAGAGATTTGGTAATGATAGAGGGGAATGGGGTTTGGGTGAAGATAGAGGGGAGTGGTGTTTGGTAAAGATAGAGGGGAGTGGGGTTTGGTTAAAGATACAGGGGAGTGGGGTTTGGGTGAAGATAGATGGGAGTGGGGTTTGGGTGAAGATAGAGGGGATTGGGGTTTGGGTGAACATAGTGCGGAGTGGGGTTTGGTAAAGATAGAGGGGAGTGAGGTTTCGTAAAGATAGAGGAGAGGGGGTTTTGGGTAAAGATAGATGGGAGTGGGGTTTCGTTAGGATAGAGAGGAGTGGGGTTGGGAAAGATAGAAGGGAGCTGAGTTTGATAAAGATAGAGGGGAGTGGGGTTTGGGTAAATATAGAGGGAAGTGGGGTTTCGTTAGGATAGAGGGCAGTGGGGTTTGGGAAAGGTAGAGGGGAGTCGGGTTTGATAAAAATAGAGGGGAGTGGGGTTTGGTAAAGATAAAGGGGATTGGGTTTGGGTATAGATAGAGGGGAGTGGGTTTGGGGTAAAGATAGAGGGGCGTGGGGTTTCGGTGAAGATAGAGGGGAGTGGGGTGTGGGTGAACATAGAGGGGTGTGGGGTTTGGTAAAGATAGAGGGGAGTGGGGTTTCGTAAAGATAGAGGGGAGGGGGCTTTGGGTAAAGATAGAGGGGAGTGGGGTTTCGTCAGGATAGAGAGGAGTGGGGTTTGGGAAAGATAAAGGGGATTTGGTTTGGGTATAGATAGAGGGGAGTGGGATTTGGGTAAAGATAGAGGGGAGTCTGCTTTGGTGAAGATAGAGGGGAGTGGGGTTTGGGTGAAGATAGAGGGGAGTGGGGTTTGGGTGAACATAGAGGGGGTGGGGTTTGGTAAAGATAGAGGGGAGTGGGGCTTGGTAAAGATAGAAGGGAGTCGGGTTTGGTAAAGATAGAGAGGAGTGGGGTTTTGGTAAAGATATAGGGGAGTGGGGTTTGGTAAAGATAGAGGGGAGTGGGTTTGATAAAGATAGAGGGGAGTGGGGTTTGGTAAAGATAGAGTGGAGTGGGGTTTCGTAAAGATAGAGGGGAGGGCGTTTTGAGTAAAGATAGAGGGGAGTGGGGTTTGGGTGAACATAGTGGGGAGTGGGGTTTCGTAAATATAGAGGGGAGGGGGTTTTGGGTAAAGATAGAGGGGAGTGGGGTTTCATTAGGATAGAGGGGACTGGGGTTTGGGAAACATAGAGGGGAGGGTGTTTGATAAAGATAGAGGGGAGTGGGGTTTGGTAAAGATAAAGGGGATTGGGTTTGGGTATAGATAGAGGGGAGTGGGGTTTGGGTGAAGATAGAGGGGAGTGGGGTTTGGGGAATGATAGAGGGGAGTGGGGTTTGGGTGAAGATAGAGGGGAGTGGGGTATGGTAAAGATAGAGGGGAGGGGGTTTTGGGTAAAGATAGACGGGAGTGGGGTTTCGTTAGGATAGAGGGAGTGGGGTTTGAAAAAGATAGAGGGAACTGGGTTTGATAAAGGTAGAGGGGAGTGGGGTTTGGGTAAAGATAGAGGGGAGTGGGGTTTGGTGAAGATAGAGGGGAGTGGGGTTTGGGTGAAGATAGAAGGGAGTGGGATTTGGGTGAACATAGAGGGGAGTGGGGTTTGGTAAAGATAGAGGGGAGTGGGGTTTGGTAAAGATAGAGGGGAGCGGGTTTTGGGTAAAGATGGAGGGGAGTAGGGTTTGGGTAAAGATATAGTGGAGTGGGGTTTGGTAAAGATAGAGGGGAGTGGGGTATGGTAAAATTGGTGGTGAGTGGGGTTTGGGTGAAGATAGAGGGGAGTGGGGTTTGGCAAAGATAGAGGGGAGTGGGGTTTGATAAAGATAGAGGGGAGTGGGGTTTGGTAAAGATAAAGGGGATTGGGTTTGGGTATAGATAAAGGGGAGTGGGTTTTGGGTAAAGATATAGGGGAGTGGGGTTTGGTAAAGATAGAGGGGAGTGGGTTTGATAAAGATAGAGGGCAGTGGGATTTGGTAAAGATAGAGGGGAGTGGGTATTGTGTGAAGATAGAGTGGAGTGGGGTTTGGGTGAACAGAGAGGGGAGTGGGGTTTGGGTAAAGATAGAGGGGAGTGTGGTTTGGGTGAAGATAGAAGGGAGTGGGATTTGGGTGAACATAGAGGGGAGTGGGGTTTGGTAAAGATAGAGGGGAGTGGGGTTTGGTAAAGATATAGTGGAGTGGGGTTTGGTAAAGATAGAGGGGAGTGGGGTATGGTAAAGTTGGTGGTGAGTGGGGTTTGGGTGAAGATAGAGGGGAGTGGGGTTTGGCAAAGATAGAGGGGAGTGGGGTTTGATAAAGATAGAGGGGAGTGTGGTTTGGTAAAGATAAAGGGGATTGGGTTTGGGTATAGATAGAGGGGAGTGGGTTTTGGGTAAAGATATAAGGGAGTGGAGTTTGGTAAAGATAGAGGGGAGTGGGTTTGATAAAGATAGAGGGCAGTGGGATTTGGTAAGATAGAGGGGAGTGGGTATTGTGTGAAGATAGAGTGGAGTGGGGTTTGGGTGAACAGAGAGGGGAGTGGGCTTTGGGTAAAGATAGAGGGGAGTGTGGTTTGGTAGAGATAGATGGGAGAGGGTTTTGGATATAGACACAGTAGTGAGGTTTTCTAAAGATAGAGGGGTGTGTTGTTTGGGATAAGACAGAGGGGACTGGGTTTTGGTAAAGATAGAGGGAACTGGGTTTGATAAAGATAGAGGGGAGTGGGGTTTGGGTAAAGATAGAGGGGAGTGGGGTTTGGTGAAGATAGAGGGGAGTGGGGTTTGGGTGAAGATAGAAGGGAGTGGGATTTGGGTGAACATAGAGGGGAGTGGGGTTTGGTAAAGATAGAGGGGAGCGGGTTTTGGGTAAAGATGGAGGGGAGTGGGGTTTGGGTAAAGATATAGTGGAGTGGGGTTTGGTAAAGATAGAGGGGAGTGGGGTATGGTAAAGTTGGTGGTGAGTGAGGTTTGGGTGAAGATAGAGGGGAGTGGGGTTTGGCAAAGATAGAGGGGAGTGGGGTTTGATAAAGATAGAGGGGAGTGGGGTTTGGTAAAGATAAAGGGGATTGGGTTTGGGTATAGATAAAGGGGAGTGGGTTTTGGGTAAAGATATAGGGGAGTGGGGTTTGGTAAAGATAGAGGGGAGTGGGTTTGATAAAGATAGAGGGCAGTGGGATTTGGTAAAGATAGAGGGGAGTGGGTATTGTGTGAAGATAGAGTGGAGTGGGGTTTTGGTGAACAGAGAGGGGAGTGGGGTTTGGGTAAAGATAGAGGGGAGTGTGGTTTGGGTGAAGATAGAAGGGAGTGGGATTTGGGTGAACATAGAGGGGAGTGGGGTTTGGTAAAGATAGAGGGGAGCGGGTTTTGGGTAAAGATGGAGGGGAGTGGGGTTTGGGTAAAGATATAGTGGAGTGGGGTTTGGTAAAGATAGAGGGGAGTGGGTATTGTGTGAAGATAGAGTGGAGTGGGGTTTGGGTGAACAGAGAGGGGAGTGGGCTTTGGGTAAAGATAGAGGGGAGTGTGGTTTGGTAGAGATAGATGGGAGAGGGTTTTGGATATAGACACAGTAGTGAGGTTTTCTAAAGATAGAGGGGTGTGTTGTTTGGGATAAGACAGAGGGGACTGGGTTTTGGTAAAGATAGAGGGGAGTGGGTTTGATAAAGATTAAGGGGAGTGGGATTTGGTAAAGATAGAGGGGAGTGGGGTTTGGGTGAAGATACTGGGGAGTGGGGTTTGGGTGAGCATAGAGGGGAGTGGGGTTTGGTAAAGATAGTGGTGAGTGGGTTTTGGATATAGACACGGTAGTGGTGTTTTCTAAAGATAGAGGGGTGTGTTGTTTGGGTAAAGGTAGAGGGGTGTGTTGTTTGGGTAAAGACAGAGGGAAGTGGTGTTTAGTAAAGATAGAGGGGAGTGGGATTTGGTAAAGATAGAGGGGAGTGGGGTTTTGTGAAGATAGAGGGGAGTGGGGTTTGGGTGAAGATAGAGGGGAGTGGGGTTTGGTAAATATAAAGGTGAGTGGGTTTTGGGAAAGATAGAGGGGAGAGAGATTTGGTAAAGATAGAGGGGAGTGGGGTTTGGGTGAAGATAGAGGGGAGTGGTGTTTGGTAAAGATAGAGGGGAGTGGGGTTTGGTTAAAGATACAGGGGAGTGGGGTTTGGGTGAAGATAGATGGGAGTGGGGTTTGGGTGAAGATAGAGGGGATTGGGGTTTGGGTGAACATAGTGCGGAGTGGGGTTTGGTAAAGATAGAGGGGAGTGAGGTTTCGTAAAGATAGAGGAGAGGGGGTTTTGGGTAAAGATAGATGGGAGTGGGGTTTCGTTAGGATAGAGGGGAGTGGGGTTGGGAAAGATAGAGGGGAGCTGAGTTTGATAAAGATAGAGGGGAGTGGGGTTTGGGTAAATATAGAGGGAAGTGGGGTTTCGTTAGGATAGAGGGCAGTGGGGTTTGGGAAAGGTAGAGGGGAGTCGGGTTTGATAAAAATAGAGGGGAGTGGGGTTTGGTAAAGATAAAGGGGATTGGGTTTGGGTATAGATGGAGGGGAGTGGGTTTGGGGTAAAGATAGAGGGGCGTGGGGTTTGGGTGAAGATAGAGGGGAGTGGGGTGTGGGTGAACATAGAGGGGTGTGGGGTTTGGTAAAGATAGAGGGGAGTGGGGTTTCGTAAAGATAGAGGGGAGGGGGTTTTGGGTAAAGATAGAGGGGAGTGGGGTTTCGTCAGGATAGAGAGGAGTGGGGTTTGGGAAAGATAAAGGGGATTTGGTTTGGGTATAGATAGAGGGGAGTGGGATTTGGGTAAAGATAGAGGGGAGTCTGCTTTGGTGAAGATAGAGGGGAGTGGGGTTTGGGTGAAGATAGAGGGGAGTGGGGTTTGGGTGAACATAGAGGGGGTGGGGTTTGGTAAAGATAGAGGGGAGTGGGGCTTGGTAAAGATAGAAGGGAGTCGGGTTTGGTAAAGATAGAGAGGAGTGGGGTTTTGGTAAAGATATAGGGGAGTGGGGTTTGGTAAAGATAGAGGGGAGTGGGTTTGATAAAGATAGAGGGGAGTGGGGTTTGGTAAAGATAGAGTGGAGTGGGGTTTCGTAAAGATAGAGGGGAGGGCGTTTTGAGTAAAGATAGAGGGGAGTGGGGTTTGGGTGAACATAGTGGGGAGTGGGGTTTCGTAAATATAGAGGGGAGGGGGTTTTGGGTAAAGATAGAGGGGAGTGGGGTTTCATTAGGATAGAGGGGACTGGGGTTTGGGAAACATAGAGGGGAGGGTGTTTGATAAAGATAGAGGGGAGTGGGGTTTGGTAAAGATAAAGGGGATTGGATTTGGGTATAGATAGAGGGGAGTGGGGTTTGGGTGAAGATAGAGGGGAGTGGGGTTTGGGGAATGATAGAGGGGAGTGGGGTTTGGGTGAAGATAGAGGGGAGTGGGGTATGGTAAAGATAGAGGGGAGGGGGTTTTGGGTAAAGATAGACGGGAGTGGGGTTTCGTTAGGATAGAGGGGAGTGGGGTTTGAAAAAGATAGAGGGAACTGGGTTTGATAAAGATAGAGGGGAGTGGGGTTTGGGTAAAGATAGAGGGGAGTGGGGTTTGGTGAAGATAGAGGGGAGTGGGGTTTGGGTGAAGATAGAAGGGAGTGGGATTTGGGTGAACATAGAGGGGAGTGGGGTTTGGTAAAGATAGAGGGGAGTGGGGTTTGGTAAAGATAGAGGGGAGCGGGTTTTGGGTAAAGATGGAGGGGAGTGGGGTTTGGGTAAAGATATAGTGGAGTGGGGTTTGGTAAAGATAGAGGGGAGTGGGGTATGGTAAAGTTGGTGGTGAGTGGGGTTTGGGTGAAGATAGAGGGGAGTGGGGTTTGGCAAAGATAGAGGGGAGTGGGGTTTGATAAAGATAGAGGGGAGTGGGGTTTGGTAAAGATAAAGGGGATTGGGTTTGGGTATAGATAAAGGGGAGTGGGTTTTTGGGTAAAGATATAGGGGAGTGGGGTTTGGTAAAGATAGAGGGGAGTGGGTTTGATAAAGATAGAGGGCAGTGGGATTTGGTAAAGATAGAGGGGAGTGGGTATTGTGTGAAGATAGAGTGGAGTGGGGTTTGGGTGAACAGAGAGGGGAGTGGGGTTTGGGTAAAGATAGAGGGGAGTGTGGTTTGGGTGAAGATAGAAGGGAGTGGGATTTGGGTGAACATAGAGGGGAGTGGGGTTTGGTAAAGATAGAGGGGAGTGGGGTTTGGTAAAGATATAGTGGAGTGGGGTTTGGTAAAGATAGAGGGGAGTGGGGTATGGTAAAGTTGGTGGTGAGTGGGGTTTGGGTGAAGATAGAGGGGAGTGGGGTGTGGCAAAGATAGAGGGGGAGTGGGGTTTGATAAAGATAGAGGGGAGTGTGGTTTGGTAAAGATAAAGGGGATTGGGTTTGGGGTATAGATAGAGGGGAGTGGGTTTTAAGTAAAGATATAGGGGAGTGGGGTTTGGTAAAGATAGAGGGGAGTGGGTTTGATAAGATAGAGGGCAGTGGGATTTGGTAAGATAGAGGGGAGTGGGTATTGTGTGAAGATAGAGTGGAGTGGGGTTGGGGTGAACAGAGAGGGGAGTGGGCTTTGGGTAAAGATAGAGGGGAGTGTGGTTTGGTAGAGATAGATGGGAGAGGGTTTTGGATATAGACACAGTAGTGAGGTTTTCTAAAGATAGAGGGGTGTGTTGTTTGGGATAAGACAGAGGGGGCTGGGTTTTGGTAAAGATAGAGGGAGTGGGTTTGATAAAGATTAAGCGGAGTGGGATTTGGTAAAGATAGAGGGGAGTGGGGTTTGGGTGAAGATACTGGGGAGTGGGGTTTGGGTGAGCATAGAGGGGAGTGGGGTTTGGTAAAGATAGTGGTGAGTGGGTTTTGGATATAGACACGATAGTGGTGTTTTCTAAAGATAGAGGGGTGTGTTGTTTGGGTAAAGGTAGAGGGGTGTGTTGTTTGGGTAAAGACAGAGGGAAGTGGTGTTTATTAAAGATAGAGGGGAGTGGGATTTGGTAAAGATAGAGGGGAGTGGGGTTTTGTGAAGATAGAGGGGAGTGGGGTTTGGGTGAGATAGAGGGGAGTGGGGTTTGGTAAAGATAAAGGTGAGTGGGGTTTGGGAAGGATAGAGGGGAGAGAGATTTGGTAAAGATAGAGGGGAGTGGGGTTTGGGTGAAGATAGAGGGGAGTGGTGTTTGGTAAAGATAGAGGGGAGTGGGGTTTGGTTAAAGATACAGGGGAGTGGGGTTTGGGTGAAGATAGATGGGAGTGGGGTTTGGGTGAAGATAGAGGGGAGTGGGGTTTGGGTGAACATAGTACGGAGTGGGGTTTGGTAAAGATAGAGGGGAGTGAGGTTTCGTAAAGATAGAGGAGAGGGGGTTTTGGGTAAAGATAGAGGGGAGTGGGGTTTCATTAGGATAGAGGGGACTGGGGTTTGGGAAACATAGAGGGGAGGGTGTTTGATAAAGATAGAGGGGAGTGGGGTTTGGTAAAGATAAAGGGGATTGGGTTTGGGTATAGATAGAGGGGAGTGGGGTTTGGGTGAAGATAGAGGGGAGTGGGGTTTGGGGAATGATAGAGGGGAGTGGGGTTTGGGTGAAGATAGAGGGGAGTGGGGTATGGTAAAGATAGAGGGGAGGGGGTTTTGGGTAAAGATAGACGGGAGTGGGGTTTCGTTAGGATAGAGGGGAGTGGGGTTTGAAAAAGATAGAGGGAACTGGGTTTGATAAAGATAGAGTGGAGTGGGGTTTGGGTAAAGATAGAGGGGAGTGGGTTTGGTGAAGATAGAGGGGAGTGGGGTTTGGGTGAAGATAGAAGGGAGTGGGATTTGGGTGAACATAGAGGGGAATGGGGTTTGGTAAAGATAGAGGGGAGTGGGGTTTGGTAAAGATAGAGGGGAGCGGGTTTTGGGTAAAGATGGAGGGGAGTGGGGTTTGGTAAAGATAAAGGGGATTGGGTTTGGGTATAGATAAAGGGGAGTGGGTTTTGGGTAAAGATATAGGGGAGTGGGGTTTGGTAAAGATAGAGGGGAGTGGGTTTGATAAAGATAGAGGGCAGTGGGATTTGGTAAAGATAGAGGGGAGTGGGTATTGTGTGAAGATAGAGTGGAGTGGGGTTTGGGTGAACAGAGAGGGGAGTGGGGTTTGGGTAAAGATAGAGGGGAGTGTGGTTTGGGTGAAGATAGAAGGGAGTGGGATTTGGGTGAACATAGAGGGGAGTGGGGTTTGGTAAAGGTAGAGGGGAGTGGGGTTTGGTAAAGATAGAGGGGAGCGGGTTTTGGGTAAAGATGGAGGGGAGTGGGGTTTGGGTAAAGATATAGTGGAGCGGGGTTTGGTAAAGCTAGAGGGGAGTGGGGTATGGTAAAGTTGGTGGTGAGTGGGGTTTGGGTGAAGATAGAGGGGAGTGGGGTTTGGCAAAGATAGAGGGGAGTGGGGTTTGATAAAGATAGAGGGGAGTGTGGTTTGGTAAAGATAAAGGGGATTGGGTTTGGGTATAGATAGAGGGGAGTGGGTTTTGGGTAAAGATATAGGGGAGTGGGGTTTGGTAAAGATAGAGGGGAGTGGGTTTGATAAAGATAGAGGGCAGTGGGATTTGGTAAAGATAGAGGGGAGTGGGTATTGTGTGAAGATAGAGTGGAGTGGGGTTTGGGTGAACAGAGAGGGGAGTGGGCTTTGGGTAAAGATAGAGGGGAGTGTGGTTTGGTAGAGATAGATGGGAGAGGGTTTTGGATATAGACACAGTAGTGAGGTTTTCTAAAGATAGAGGGGTGTGTTGTTTGGGATAAGACAGAGGGGACTGGGTTTTGGTAAAGATAGAGGGGAGTGGGTTTGATAAAGATTAAGGGGAGTGGGATTTGGTAAAGATAGAGGGGAGTGGGGTTTGGGTGAAGATACTGGGGAGTGGGGTTTGGGTGAGCATAGAGGGGAGTGGGGTTTGGTAAAGATAGTGGTGAGTGGGTTTTGGATATAGACACGGTAGTGGTGTTTTCTAAAGATAGAGGGGTGTGTTGTTTGGGTAAAGGTAGAGGGGTGTGTTGTTTGGGTAAAGACAGAGGGAAGTGGTGTTTTGTAAAGATAGAGGGGAGTGGGATTTGGTAAAGATAGAGGGGAGTGGGGTTTTGTGAAGATAGAGGGGAGTGGGGTTTGGGTGAAGATAGAGGGGAGTGGGGTTTGGTAAAGATAAAGGTGAGTGGGGTTTGGGAAAGATAGAGGGGAGAGAGATTTGGTAAAGATAGAGGGGAGTGGGGTTTGGGTGAAGATAGAGGAGAGTGGTGTTTGGTAAAGATAGAAGGGAGTGGGGTTTGGTTAAAGATACAGGGGAGTGGGGTTTGGGTGAAGATAGATGGGAGTGGGGTTTGGGTGAAGATAGAGGGGAGTGGGGTTTGGGTGAACATAGTGCGGAGTGGGGTTTGGTAAAGATAGAGGGGAGTGAGGTTTCGTAAAGATAGAGGAGAGGGGGTTTTGGGTAAAGATAGATGGGAGTGGGGTTTCGTTAGGATAGAGGGGAGTGGGGTTGGGAAAGATAGAGGGGAGTTGGGTTTGATAAAGATAGAGGGGAGTGGGGTTTGGAAAAGATAAAGGGGATTTGGTTTGGGTATAGATAGAGGGGAGTGGGGTTTGGGTAAAGATAGAGGGGAGTGTGGTTTGGTGAAGATAGAGGGGAGTGGGATTTGGGTGAAGATAGAGGGGAGTGGGGTTTGGGTGAACATAGAGGGGGTGGGGTTTGGTAAAGATAGAGGGGAGAGGGGTTCTGTAAAGATAGAAGGGAGTGGATTTGCTAAAGATAGAGGGGACTGGGATTTGCTAAAGATAGAGGGGAGTGGGGTTTGGGTGAAAATAGAGGAGAGTGGGGTTTGAGGGAACATAGAGGGGAGTGGGGTTTGGTAAAGATAGACGCGAGTGGGGTTTGGGTGAAGATAGAGGGGAGTGGGGTTTGGTAAAGATAAAGGGGATTGGGTTTGGGTATAGATAGAGGGGAGTGGGGTTTGGGTAAACATAGAGGAGAGTGGGGTTTGGTAAAGATAGTGGGGAGTTGGGATTGATAAAGATAGAGGGGAGTGGGATTTGGTAAAGATAGACGGGAGCGGGGTTTGGGTGAACATCGAGGGGAGTGGGGTTTGGGTTAAGATCGATGGGGGAGTGGGATTTGGTAAAGATAGACGCGAGTGGGGTTTCGGTGAAGATAGAGGGGACTTCGGTTTGGTAAAGATAGAGGGGAGTTGGGTTTGGTAAAGATAGAGGGGAGTGGGGTTTGGTAAAGATAGAGGGGAGTGTGATTTGGTAAAGATAGCGGGTCTGTGGTTTGGGTGAAGATAGTGGGGACTGGGGTTTGGGTGAGCATAGCGGGGAGTGGGGTTTGGGTAGAGATAGATGGGAGGGGGATTTGGTAAAGATAGAGGGGAGTGGGGTTTGGTAAAGATAGAGGGGAGTGGGGCTTGGGTGAAGATAGAGGGGAGTGGGGTTTGGTAAAGATAGATGGGAGTGGGGTTTGGGTAAAGATATAGGGGAGTGGGGTTTGGTAAAGATAGAGGGGAGTGGGGTTTGGTAAAGATAGTGGTGAGTGGGTTTTGGATATAGACACGGTAGTGGGGATTTCTAAAGATAGAGGGGTCTGGGGTTTGGATAAAGACAGGGGAGTGTCGTTTGGGTAAAGATAGATTGTAGTGGGGTTTGGTAAAGATAGAGGTGAGTGGGGTTTGGGTGAAGATAGAGGGGAGTAGGGATTGGGTAAAGATAGAGGGGAGTGGGGTTTCGTTAGGATAGAGGGGAGTGGGGTTTGGGTAAATATAGAGGGGAGTGGGGCTTGATAAAGATAGAGGGGAGTGGGTTTTGGTAAAGATAAAGGGGATTAGGTTTGGGTATAGATAGAGGGGAGTGGGGTTTGGGTAAAGATAGAGGGGAGGGGGTTTGGGTGAAGATAGAGGGGAGTGGGGTTTAGTTGAAGACAGAGGGGAGTGTGGTTTGGGTGAACATAGAGGGGAGTTGGGATTGGTAAAGATAGAGGGGAGAGGGATTTGGTAAAGATAGAGGGGAGTGGGGTTTGGGTGAAGATAGAGGGGAGTGGGGTTTGGTAAAGATAGAGCGGAGTGGGGTTTGGGTGAAGATAGAGGAGAGTCGGGTTTGGTAACGATAGAGTGGAGTGGGGTTTGGTAAAGATAGACTGGAGTTGGGTTTGGTAAAAATGGAGGTGAGTGGGGTTTGGGTGAAGATAGAGGGGAGTGGGTTTCGTTGGGATTGAGGGGAGTAGGCTTTGGGTAAATATAGAGGGGACTGGCGTTTGATAAAGATAGAGGGGAGTGGGGTTTGGTAAAGATAAAGGAGATTGGGTTTGGGTATAGATAGAGGGGAATGGGGTTTGGGTAAATATAGAGGGGAGTGGGGTTTGGTGAAGATAGAGGGGAGTAGGGTTTAGTAAATATAGAGGGGAGTGGGGTTTGGTAAAGATAGTGGTGAGTGGGTTTTCGGTGTAGAAACGGTAGTGCGGTTTTCTAAGGATATAGGCGAGGGGGGTTTGGTAAAGATAGACGGGAGTGGGGTTTGGTAAACATAGAGAGGAGTGGGTTTTGGGTAAAGATAGAGGGGACTGGGGTTTCGTTAGGATAGAGGGGAGTGGGGTTTTGGAAATATAGAGGGGAGTGGGGTTTGATAAAGATAGAGGGGAGTGGGGTTTGGTAAAGATAAAGGGAATTGGGTTTGGGTATAGATAGAGGGGAGTGGGGCTTGGGTAAAGATAGAGGGGAATGGGGTTTGGATGAAGATAGAGTGGAGTGGGGTTTGGGTGAAGATAGAGGGGTGTGGGGTTTGGGTGAAGATAGAGGATAGTGGGGTTTGGTAAAGATAGAGGTGAGGGGGTTTTGGGTAAAGATAGACGGGAGTGGGGTTTCGTTAGGATACAGGGGAGTGGGGTTTAGGAAAGATAGAGGGGAGCTGGGTTTGATGAAGATAGAGGGGAGTGGCGTTTGGGTAAAGATAGAGGCGAGTGGGGTTTGGTGAAGATAGAGGGGAGTGGGGTTTGGGTGAAGATAGAGGGGAGTGAGATTTGGGTGAACATAGAGGGGAGTGGGGTTTGGCAAAGATACAGGGGAGTGGGGTTTGGTTGAAGATAGAGGGGAGTGGGGTTTGGGAAAGATAGAGGGGAGTGGGGTTTGATAAAGATAGAGGGGAGTGGGGTTTTGTAAAGATAAAGTGGATTGGGTTTGGGTATAGATAGAGGGGAGTGGGATTTGGGTAAAGATAGAAGGGAGTGGGGTTTGGTAAAGATAGAGGGGAGTGGGTTTGATAAAGATAGAGGGGAGTGGGATGTGGTAATGATAGAGGGGAGTGGGTATTGTGTGAAGATAGAGTGGAGTGGGGTTTGGGTGAACATAGAGGGGAGTAAGGTTTGGGTAAAGATAGACGGGAGTGGGGTTTGGGTAAAGATAGAGGGGAGTGTGGATTGGTAAAGATAGAGGGGAGTGGGGTTTGGGTGAAGAAAGAGGGGAGTGGGGATTGGTAAAGATAGAGGGGAGTGGGGTTTGGGTAAAGATATAGGGGAGTGGGGTTTGGTAAAGATAGAGGCGAGTGGGGTTGGTAAAGATAGAGCGGAGTTGGGTTTGATAAAGATAGATGGGAGTGGGATTTGGTAAAGATAGACAGGTGTGGGGTTTCGGTGAATAAAGAGGGGAGTGGGCTTTGGTAAAGATAGAGGGGAGTTGGGTTTGGTAAAGATGGAGGTGAGTGGGGTTTGGGTGAAGATAGAGGGGAGTGGGTTTCGTTGGGATTGAGGGGAGTGGGCTTTGGGTAAATATAGAGGGGACTGGTGTTTGATAAAGATAGAGGGAAGTGGGGGTTGGTAAAGATAAAGGAGATTGGGTTTGGGTATAGATAGAGGGGAGTGGGGTTTCGGTAAAGGTAGAGGGGACTGGGGTTTGGTGAAGATAGAGGGGAGTGGGGTTTAGTAAATATAGAGGGGTGTGGGGTTTGGGTAAAGACAGAGGGGAGTGGGGTTTGGGTAAAGATAGAGGGGAGTGGGGTTTGGGTGAAGATAGAGGGGAGTGGGGTTTGGTAAAGATAAAGGTGAGTGGGGTTTGGTAAAGATAGAGGGGAGAGAGATTTGGTAAAGATAGAGGGGAGTGGGGTTTGGGTGAAGATAGAAGGGAGTGGGTTTTGCTGAAGATAGATGGGAGTGGGGTTTGGGTAAAGATATAGGGGAGTGGGGTTTGGTAAAGATAGAGGGGAGTGGGGTTTGGTAAAGATAGTGGTGAGTGGGTTTTGGATGTAGAAACGGTAGTGCGGTTTTCGAAAGATATAGGCGAGGGGGGTTTGGTAAAGATAGACGGGAGTGGGGTTTGGTAAAGATAGAGGGGAGTGGGGTTTGGTAAAGATAGAGGGGAGTGGGGTTTGGGTGAACATAGTGGGGACTGCGGTTACGTAAAGATAGAGGGGAGGGGGCTTTGGGTAAAGATAGAGGGGAGTGGGGTTTGGGTGAACATAGTGGGGACTGGGGTTACGTAAAGATAGAGGGGAGGGGGCTTTGGGTAAAAATAGAGGGGAGTGGGTTTCATTAGGATAGAGGGGACTGGGGCTTGGGAAACATAGAGGGGAGTGGGGTTTGGTAAAGATAAAGGGGATTGGGTTTGGGTATAGATAGAGGGGAGTGGGGTTTGGGTGAAGATAGAGGGGAGTGGGGTTTGGGTGAAGATAGAGGGGAGTGGGGTATGGTAAAGATAGAGGGGAGGGGGTTTTGTGTAAAGTTAGACGGGAGTGGATTTTCGTTAGGATAGAGGGGAGTGGGGTTTGGGTAAAGATAGAGGGGAGTGGTGCTTGGTAAAGATAGAGGGGAGTGGGGTTTGGTAAAGATAGAGGGGAGCGGGTTTTGGGTGAAGATAGAGGAGAGTCGGGTTTGGTAAAGATAGAGGGGAGTGGGGTTTGGGTAAAGATATAGTGGAGTGAGGGTTGGTAAAGATAGAGGGGAGTGGGGTTTGGTAAAGTTGGTGGTGAGTGGGGTTTGGGTGAAGATAGAGGGGAGTGGGGTTTAGTAAAGATAGAGGGGAGTGGGGTTTGATAAAGATAGAGGGGAGTGGGGTTTGGTAAAGATAAAGGGGATTGGGTTTGGGTATAGATAGAGGGGAGTGGGGTTTGGGTAAAGATAGAGGGGAGTGGGGTTTGGTAAAGATAGAGGGGAGTGGGTTTTATAAAGATTGAGGGCAGTGGGATTTGGTAAAGATAGAGGGGAGTGGGTATTGTGTGAAGATAGAGTGGAGTGGGGTTTGGGTGAACATAGAGGGGAGTGGGGTTTGGGTAAAGATAGAGGGGAGTGGGGTTTGGTAAAGATAGAGGGGAGTGGGTTTTATAAAGATTGAGGGCAGTGGGATTTGGTAAAGATAGAGGGGAGTGGGTATTGTGTGAAGATAGAGTGGAGTGGGGTTTGGGTGAACATAGAGGGGAGTGGGGTTTGGGTACAGATAGAGGGGAGTGTGGTTTGGTAGAGATAGAGGGGAGTGGGTTTTGGATATAGACACGGTAGTGGGGTTTTCTAAAGATAGAGGGGTGTGTTGTTTGGGATAACCCAGAGGGGACTGGGTTTTGGTAAAGATAGAAGGGAGTGGGTTTGATAAAGATTAAGGGGAGTGGGATTTGGTAAAGATAGAGGGGAGAGAGATTTGGTAAAGATAGAGGAGAGTGGGGTTTGGGTGAAGATAGAGGGGAGTGGTGTTTGGTAAAGATAGAGGGGAGTGGGGTTTGATAAAGATAGAGGGGAGTGGGGTTTGGTAATGATAAAGGGGGCTGGGTTTGGGTATAGATAGAGGGGAGTGGGGTTTGGGTAAAGATAGAGGGGAGTGGGGTTTGGGTGAAGATAGTGGGGAGTGGGGTTTGGGTGAACATAGAGGGGAGTGGGGTTTGGGTGAAGATAGGGGGGAGTGGGGTTTGGGTGAACATAGAGGGGAGTGGGGTTTGGGTAAAGATAGAGTAGAGGGGGATTTGGTAAAGATAGAGGGGCGTGGGGTTTGGTAAAGATAGAGGGGAGTGGGGTTTGGTAAAGCTAAAGGGGATTGGGTTTGGGTATAGATAGAGGGGAGTGGGGTTTGGGTAAAGATAGAGGGGAGTGGGGTTTCGATGAAGATAGAGTGGAGTGGGGTTTGGGTGAAGATAGAGGGGAGTGGGGTTTGGGTGAAGATAGAGGATAGTGGGGTTTGGTAAAAATAGAGGTGAGGGGGTTTTGGGTAAAGATAGACGGGAGTGGGATTTCGTTAGGATAGAGGGGAGTGGGGTTTGGGAAAGATAGAGGGGAGCTGGGTTTGATAAAGATAGAGGGGAGTGGCGTTTGGGTAAAGATAGAGGCGAGTGGGGTTTGGTGAAGATAGAGGGGAGTGGGGTTTGGGTGAAGATAGAGAGGAGTGGGATTTGGGTGAACATAGAGGGGAGTGGGGTTTGGTAAAGATAGAGGGGAGTGGGGTTTGGTTGAAGATAGAGGGGAATGGGGTTTGCGAAAGATAGAGGGGAGTGGGGTTTGATAAAGATAGAGGGGAGTGGGGTTTGGTAAAGATAAAGTGGATTGGGTTTGGGTATAGATGGAGGGGAGTGGGGTTTGGGTAAATATATAGGGGAGTGGGGATTGACAAAGATAGAGGGGAGTGGGGTTTGGGTAAAGACAGAGGGGAGTGGGGTTTGGATGAAGATAGAGGGGAGTGGGGTTTAGTAAAGATAGAGGGGAGTGGGGTTTGATAAAGATAGAGGGGAGTGGGGTTTGGTAAAGATAAAGGGGATTGGGTTTGGGTATAGATAGAGGGGAGTGGGGTTTGGGTAAAGATAGAGGGGAGTGGGGTTTGGTAAAGATAGAGGGGAGTGGGTTTTATAAAGATTGAGGGCAGTGGGATTTGGTAAAGATAGAGGGGAGTGGGTATTGTGTGAAGATAGAGTGGAGTGGGGTTTGGGTGAACATAGAGGGGAGTGGGGTTTGGGTACAGATAGAGGGGAGTGTGGTTTGGTAGAGATAGAGGGGAGTGGGTTTTGGATATAGACACGGTAGTGGGGTTTTCTAAAGATAGAGGGGTGTGTTGTTTGGGATAACCCAGAGGGGACTGGGTTTTGGTAAAGATAGAAGGGAGTGGGTTTGATAAAGATTAAGGGGAGTGGGATTTGGTAAAGATAGAGGGGAGAGAGATTTGGTAAAGATAGAGGAGAGTGGGGTTTGGGTGAAGATAGAGGGGAGTGGTGTTTGGTAAAGATAGAGGGGAGTGGGGTTTGATAAAGATAGAGGGGAGTGGGGTTTGGTAATGATAAAGGGGGCTGGGTTTGGGTATAGATAGAGGGGAGTGGGGTTTGGGTAAAGATAGAGGGGAGTGGGGTTTGGGTGAAGATAGTGGGGAGTGGGGTTTGGGTGAACATAGAGGGGAGTGGGGTTTGGGTGAAGATAGAGGGGAGTGGGGTTTGGGTAAAGATAGAGTAGAGGGGGATTTGGTAAAGATAGAGGGGCGTGGGGTTTGGTAAAGATAGAGGGGAGTGGGGTTTGGTAAAGCTAAAGGGGATTGGGTTTGGGTATAGATAGAGGGGAGTGGGGTTTGGGTAAAGATAGAGGGGAGTGGGGTTTCGATGAAGATAGAGTGGAGTGGGGTTTGGGTGAAGATAGAGGGGAGTGGGGTTTGGGTGAAGATAGAGGATAGTGGGGTTTGGTAAAAATAGAGGTGAGGGGGTTTTGGGTAAAGATAGACGGGAGTGGGATTTCGTTAGGATAGAGGGGAGTGGGGTTTGGGAAAGATAGAGGGGAGCTGGGTTTGATAAAGATAGAGGGGAGTGGCGTTTGGGTAAAGATAGAGGCGAGTGGGGTTTGGTGAAGATAGAGGGGAGTGGGGTTTGGGTGAAGATAGAGAGGAGTGGGATTTGGGTGAACATAGAGGGGAGTGGGGTTTGGTAAAGATAGAGGGGAGTGGGGTTTGGTTGAAGATAGAGGGGAATGGGGTTTGCGAAAGATAGAGGGGAGTGGGGTTTGATAAAGATAGAGGGGAGTGGGGTTTGGTAAAGATAAAGTGGATTGGGTTTGGGTATAGATGGAGGGGAGTGGGGTTTGGGTAAATATATAGGGGAGTGGGGATTGACAAAGATAGAGGGGAGTGGGGTTTGGGTAAAGACAGAGGGGAGTGGGGTTTGGATGAAGATAGAGGGGAGTGGGGTTTAGTAAAGATAGAGGGGAGTGGGGTTTGATAAAGATAGAGGGGAGTGGAGTTTGGGAAAAGATAGAGGGTAGTGGGGTTTGGCTAATGATAGAAGGGAGTGGGGTTTCGTTAGGATAGAGCGGAGTGGGGTTTGGGTAAAGATAGAGGGGATGTGGATTGGTAAAGATAGAGGGGAGTGGGGTTTGGGTGAAGATAGAGGGGAGTGGGCTAATGGTAAAGATAGAGGGGAGAGAGATTTGGTAAAGATAGAGGGGAGTGGGGTTTGGGTGAAGATAGAGGGGAGTGGGTTTTGGTGAAGATAGATGGGAGTGGGGTTTGGGTAAAGATATAGGTGAGTGGGTTTTGGATGTAGAAACGGTAGTGCGGTTTTCTAAAGATATAGGCGAGGGGGGTTTGGTAAAGATAGACGGGAGTGGGGTTTGGTAAAGATATATAGGGGAGTGGGGTTTGGTAAAGATAGACGGGAGTAGGGTTTTGTAAAGATAGAGGGGAGGGGGTTTTGGGTAAAGATAGAGGGGAGTGGGGTTTGGGTGAACATAGTGGGGAGTGGGGTTTCGTAAAGATAGAGGGGAGGGGGTTTTGGGTAAAGATAGAGTGGAGTGGGGTTTGGTAAAGATAGACTGGAGTCGGGTTTGGTAAAGATGGAGGTGAGTGGGGTTTGGGTGAAGATAGAGGGGAGTGGGGTTTGGGTGAACAAAGAGGAGGTGGGGTTTGGTAAAGATAGAGGGGAGTGGGATTTGGTAAAGATAGAGCGGAGTGGGATTTGGTAAAGATAGAGGGGAGTGTGGTTTGGGTGAAGATAGAGGGGAGTGTGGTTTGGGTGAAGATAGAGGGGAGTGGGGTTTGGGTGAACATAGAGGGGAGTGGGGTTTGGGTGATGATTGAGGGGAGTGGGGTTTGGGTGAACAGAGAGGGGAGTCGGGTTTGGGTAAAGATAGAGGGGAGGGGGTTTTGGGTAAAGATAGAGTGGAGTGGGGTTTGGTAAAGATAGACTGGAGTCGGGTTTGGTAAAGATAGAGGTGAGTGGGGTTTGGGTGAAGATACAGGGGAGTGGGTTTTGTTGGGATTGAGGGGAGTGGGCTTTGGGTAAATATAGAGGGGACTGGTGTTTGATAAAGATAGAGGGGAATGGAGTTTGGTAAAGATAAAGGAGATTGGGTTTGGGTATAGATAGAGTGGAGTGGGGTTTGGGTAAAGATAGAGGGGAGTGGGGTTTGGTAAACATAGAGGGGAGTGGGTTTTGGGTAAAGATAGAGGGGAGTGGGGTTTCGTTAGGATAGAGGGGAGTGGGGTTTGGTAAAGATAAAGGGGAGTGGGGTTTGGTAAAGATGGAGTGGGTTTGATAAATATAGAGGGGAGTGGGATTTGGTAAAGATAGACGGGATTGGGGTTTGGTAAAGATAGAGTGGAGTGGGGTTTGGTAAAGATAGTGGTGATTGAGTTTTGGATATAGACACGGTAGTCGGGTTTTCTAAAGAAAGACGGGTGTGGGGTTTGGGTAAAGACATAGGGGACTGGCGTTTGGTTAAAGATAGAGTGGAGTGGGGTTTGGTAAAGATAGACTGGAATCGGGTTTGGTAAAGATGGAGGTAGGTGGGGTTTTGGTGAAGATAGAGGGGAGTGGGTTTCGTTGGGATTGAGGGGAGAGGGCTTTGGGTAAATATAGAGGGGACAGGCGTTTGATGAAGATAGAGGGGAGTGGGCTTTGGTAAAGATAGAGGGGAGAGAGCTTTGGTAAAGATAGAGGGGAGTGGGGTTTGGGTAAAGATATAGTGGAGTGGGGTTTGGTAAAGATAGAGGGGAGTGGGGTTTGGTAAAGATAGTGGTGAGTGGGTTTTGGATGTAGAAACAGTAGTGCGGTTTTCTAAAGATATAGGCGAGGGGGGTTTGGTAAAGATAGACGGGAAGGGGGTTTGGTAAACATAGAGGGGAGTGGGTTTTGGGTAAAGTTAGAAGGGAGTGGGGTTTCATTAGGATAGAGGGGAGTGGGGTTTGGTAAAGATAGAGGGGAGTGGGGTTTGATAAAGATAGAGGGGAGTGGGGTTTGGTAAAGATAAAGGGGATTGGGTTTGGGTATAGATGCGGGGGAGTGGGGTTTGGGTAAAGATAGAGGGGAGGGGGTTTTGGGTAAAGATAGACGGGAGTGGAGTTTCGTTAGGACAGACGGGAGTGGGGTTTGGGAAAGATAGAGGGGAGCTGGGTTTGATAAAGATAGAGGGGAGTGGGGTTGGGGTAAAGATAGAGGGGAGTGGGCTTTTGGTGAAGATAGAGGGGAGTGGGGTTTGGGTGAGGGTTGAGGGGAGTGGGGTTTGGGTGAACATAGAGGGGAGTGGGGTTTGGTAAAGATAGAGGGGAGTGGGGTTTCGTAAAGATAGAGGGGAGGGGGTTTTGTGTAAAGATAGAGGGGAGTGGGGTTTCTTTAGGATAGAGGGGAGTGGGGTTTGGGAAAGACAGAGGGAGTTGGGTTTGATAAAGATAGAGGGGAGTGGGGTTTCGTTAGGATAGAGGGGAGTGGGGTTTGGTAAAGATAAAGGGCAGTGGGGTTTGGTAAAGATAGGGGAGTGGGTTTCATCAATATAGAGGGGAGTGGGATTTGGTAAAGATAGCCGGGAGTGGGGTTTGGTAAAGATAGACAGGAGTGGGGTTTGGGAAAGATCGAGGGGAACTGGGCTTGATAAAGATAGAGGGGAGTGGGGTTTGGTAAAGATAAAGGGGATTGGGTTTGGGTATAGATGGAGGGGATTTGGGTTTGGGTAAAGATAGAGGGGAGGGGGTTTTGGGTAAAGATAGACGGGAGTGGGGTTTCGTTAGGATAGACGGGAGTGGGGTTTGAGAAAGATAGAGGGGAGCTGGGTTTGATAAAGATAGAGGGGAGTGGGGTTTAGTAAAGATAAAGGGGATTGGGTTTGGGTATAGATAGAGGGGAGTGGGTTTGGGGTAAAGATAGAGGGGAGTGGGGTTTGGGTGAAGATAGAGGGGAGTGGGGTGTGGGTGAACATAGAGGGGTGTGGGGTTTGGTAAAGATAGAGGGGAGTGGGGTTTCGTAAAGATACAGGGAGGGGATTTTGGGTAAAGATAGAGGGGAGTGGGGTTTCGTTAGGATAGAGGGGAGTGGGGTTTGGGAAAGATAAAGGGGATTTGGTTTGGGTATAGATAGAGGGGAGTGGGGTTTGGGTAAAGATAGAGGGGAGTGTGGTTTGGTAAAGATAGAGGGGAGTGGGGTTTGGGTGAAGATAGAGGGGAGTGGGGTTTGGGTGAACATAGAGGGGGTGGGGTTTGGTAAAGATAGAGGGGAGTGGGGCTTGGTAAAGATAGAGGGGAGTCGGGTTTGGTAACGATAGAGAGGAGTGGGGTTTGGGTAAAGATATAGGGGAGTGGGGTTTGGTAAAGATACAGGGGACTGGGTTTGATAAACATAATGGGGAGTGGGATTCGGTAAAGATAGAGTAGAGTGGGGTTTGGGTGAAGATAGAGGGGAGTGGGGTTTGGGTGAACATAGTGGGGAGTGGGGTTTGGTATAGATAGAGGGAAGTGGGGTTTGGTAAAGATAGAGGGGAGTGGGATTTGGTAATGATAGAGGGGAGTGGGGTTTGGTAAAGATAGAGGGGAGTAGGGTTTCGTAAAGATAGAGTGGAGGGGGTTTTGGGTAAAGATAGAGGGGGGTTGGGTTTGGGTGAACATAGTGGGGAGTGGGGTTTCGTAAAGATAGAGGGGAGGGGGTATTGGGTAAAGATAGAGGGGAGTGGGGTTTCATTAGGATAGAGGGGACTGGGGTTTGGGAAACATAGAGGGGAGTGGGGTTTGATAAAGATAGAGGGGAGTGGGGTTTGGTAAAGATAAAGGGGATTGGGTTTGGGTATAGATAGAGGGGAGTGGGGTTTGGGTGAAGATAGAGGGGAGTGGGGTTTGGGGAAAGATAGAGGGGAGTGGGGTTTGGGTGAAGATAGAGGGGAGTGGGGTATGGTAAAGATAGAGGGGAGGGGGTTTTGGGTAGAGATACAAGGGAGTGGGGTTTCGTTAGGATAGAGGGGAGTGGGGTTTGGGAAAGATAGAGGGAACTGGGTTTGATAAAGATAGAGGGGAGTGGGGTTTTGGTAAAGATAGAGGGGAGTGGGGTTTGGTGAAGATAGAGGGGAGTGGGGTTTGGGTAAAGATAGAAGGGAGTGGGATTTCGGTGAACATAGAGGGGAGTGGGGTTTGGTAAAGATAGAGGGGAGTGGGGTTTGGGTGAAGATAGAGGGGAGTGGGGTTTGGGTGAACATAGAGGGGGTGGGGTTTGGTAAAGATAGAGGGGAG
>NW_027275715.1:0-52262 GCF_030028105.1 Mobula birostris
AGAGGTGCGCAAAAATACAGAAATATAGGAGAAGTTATGAGAGGTGCGTGAAAACACAACGATATAGGGGGAGGTATGAGAGGTGCACGAACACGCAGCGATATAAGGGAAGGTATAGGAGGTGCGCAAAAACAGGGCAATATAGGGGAAGGTATGAGAGGTGCACGAAGGCACAGCAATATAGGGGATGCTATGGGAGGTGCGTGAATATACAGAGATATAGGGGACGTGATAAGATGTGCATGAAAACGCAGCGATATTAGGGAAGGTATGATAGGTGCACAAAAACACAGCGATATAGGAGAAGTTATGAGAGGTGTGTGAAAACATAGAGATATAGGGGAAGTTATGAGAGGTGTGTGAAAACATAGAGATATAGGGGAAGTTATGCGAGGTGCACGAAAACAGCGATATAGGTGAAGGAATGGGAGGTGCGCGAAAACAGGGCGATATAGTGGAACCTATGGGATGTGTGCGAAACCACAACGATACAGGGGAATGTATCAGAGGTGCGAGAAAACACAGCGATATAGGGGACGCTATGGGACATGTGCAAAAATCAGTGATATGGGGAAGGTATGAGAGGTGTGCGAGAACACGGCGATATAGGGGAAATTGTAAGAGGTGCGCGAAAACATGGCAATACAGGAGAATGTATCAGAGGTGCGAGAAAACACAGCGATATAGGGGAAGTAATGATAGGAGCGAAAACATAGCGATATAGGTGAAGACATGCGAGGTGCGCAAAAACACAGCGATTTCGGGTAAGCTATGAGAGGAGAGCAATAACACAGCGATCAAGGTGAAGCTATGGGATGTGCGCGAAAACAGCGATGTAGGCGAAGCTATGGGAGGTGCGCGAAAACACAGCGATATAGGGGACGGTATGAGATGTGCATGAATACACGGCGATATTGGGGAAGCCATGAGAGGTGCCTGAAAACACAGCGATATAGGGGAAGGTATGAGAGGTGTGCAAAAACACAGCGATATAGGGAATACTATGGGATGTGCGCTAATACCCAGTGATATAGGGGACGTGATCAGATGTAGATGAAAACGCAAAGGTATTAGGGAAGGTATGGGAGGTGCACGAATACACAGTGATATAGGGGACGTTATGAGATGTGCATAAAATCACGGCGATATAGGGGAAGTTATGAGAGGTGCGCAAAAATACAGAAATATAGGAGAAGTTATAAGAGGTGCGTGAAAACACAACGATATAGGGGGAGGTATGAGAGGTGCACGAACACGCAGCGATATAAGGGAAGGTATAGGAGGTGTGCAAAAACAGGGCAATATAGGGGAAGGTATGAGAGGTGCACGAAGGCACAGCAATATAGGGGATGCTATGGGAAGTGCGTGAATATACAGCGATATAGGGGACGTGATGAGATGTGCATGAAAACGCAGTGATATTAGGGAAGGTATGATAGGTGCACAAAAACACAGCGATATAGAAGAAGTTATGAGAGGTGTGTGAAAACATAGAGATATAGGGGAAGTTATGAGAGGTGTGTGAAAACATAGAGATATAGGGGAAGTTATGAGAGGTGCACGAAAACAGCGATATAGGTGAAGGAATGGGAGATGCGCGAAAACAGGGCGATATAGGGGAAGGTATGAGAGGTGCGCGAAGACACAGCGCATTATAAGGGATGCTATGGGAGGTGCGCGAATACACAGCGATATAGGGGACTTTATGAGATGCGCATAACAACACGGCGATATAGGGGAAGTTACCAGTGGTGCCCAAAAACACGGCGATACTGGGGAAGCTATGAGAGGTGAGCAATAACACAGCGATAAAGGTGAATCTATGGGATGTGCGCGAAAAGACAGCGATATAGGGGAAGTTATGAGAGGTGCGCAAGGCACAGCGATATAGGGGATGCTATGGGAGGCGCGTGAATACACAGCGATATAGGGGACGTGATGAGATGTGCGTGAAAACGCAGTGATATTAGGGATGGTATGAGAGGTGCACAAAAACACAGCGATACAGGAGATGTTATGAGAGGTGTGCGAAAACAGGGCGATATAGGGGAAAGTATGAGAGGTGCGCGAAAACTTGGCGTTACAGGGGAATGCATCAGAGGTGCCAGAAAACACAGCGATGTAGTGGAATACATGAGAGGTGCGCGAAAACAGGGCAATATAGTGGAAGCTATGGGATGTGCACGAAAACAGGGCGATATAGGGGAAGCTGTGAGAGGTGCGCGAAAACACAGCGATATAGGGACGCAATGGAACGTGCGCGAAAGCACAGTGATGTAGGGGAAGTTATGAGAGGTGTGCGGGAATACGGCGATATAGGGTAAATTATGAGAGGTGTGCGAGAACATGGCGATACGGGAGAATGTATCAGACGTGCGAGAAAACACAGCGATATAGGGGAAGTATTGAGAGGATCGAAAACATAGCGATCTAGGTGAAGACATGAGAGGTGCGCGAAAACATGGCGATATAGGGGAAGCTATGAGAGGTGAGCAAAAACACGGCGATACAGGGGAAGCCATGAGAGGTGAGCAATAACACAGCGATAAAGGTGAATCTATGGGATGTGCGCGAAAAGACAGCGATATAGGGGAAGTTATGAGAGGTGTGTAAGGCACAGCGATATAGGGGATGCAATGGGAGGTGCGTGAGTACACAGCGATATAGGGGACGTGAAGAGATGTGCATGAAAACGCAGTGATATTAGGGAAGGTATGAGAGGTGCACAAAAACACAGCGATATAGGAGAAGTTATGGGAGGTGTGCGAAAACACAGCGACATAGGGGGAGGTATGAAAGGTGCACGAAAACGCAGTGAATTTAGGGAAGGTATAGGAGGTGCGCGAAAACAGGGCGATATAGGGCAAGGTATGAGAGGTGCACGAAGGCACAGCGATATAGGGGATGCTATGGGAGGTGCGCAAAAACACAGCGATTTAGGAGACGGTATGAGATGTGCATAAAAACATGGCGATATAGGGGCAGGTATGAGAGGTGCGCGTAAAAACGGCGATATAGTGAAAGTATGAGAGGTGCGCGAAAACTTGGCGTTACAGGGGAATGCATCAGAGGTGCTAGAGAACACAGCGATGTAGTGGAAGACATGAGAGGTGCGCGAAAACAGGGCAATATAGTGGAAGGTATGGGATGTGCGCGAAAACAGGGCGATATAGGGGAAGGTATGAGAGGTGCGCGAAGGCACAGCGATATAAGGGAAGGTATGGGAGGTGCTCGAAAACACGTTGATACAAGGAACTCTATCAGAAGTGCGAGAACACAGAGCGATATGAGGGAAGTAATGAGAGGAGCGAGAACATATCAATATAGGTGAAGACATGAGAGGTGCGCGAAAACGTGGCGATATAGGGGAAGCTGTGAGAGGTGAGCAATAACACAGAGATAAAGGTGAAGCTATGGGATATGCGTGAAAATACAGCGATATAGGGGAAGGTATGAGAGGTGCACGAAAACACAGCGATATCGGGGAAGGTATGGGAGGTGCACGAAAACAGCGATATAGGTGAAGGTATGAGAGGTGCGCAAAGGCACAGCAATACAAGGGATGCTATGGGAGGTGCGCAAATACAGAGCGATATAGGGGATGTTATGAGTTGTGCATGAAAACACATCAATATAGGGAAAGTTATGAGATGTGCGCAAAAATACATCGATATAGGGGAAGGTATGAGAGGTGCACGAAAACACATCGATATAAGGGAAGGTATGAGAGGTGCACGAAAACAGCGATGTAGGCGAAGCTATGGGAGGTGCGTGAAAGCACAGCGATATAGGGGATGGTATCAGATGTGCATGAATACACGGCGATAGTCGGGAAGCCATGAGAGGTGTGCGAAAACACAGCGATATAAAGGAAGGTATGAGAGCTGCGTGAAAACACAGTGATATAGGGGAAGGTATGAGAGGAGCGCGAAAACAGGGCGATAGAGGGGAGGTTATGAGAGGTGCGTGAAAACCCAGCGACATTGGGGACGTTATGAGATGTGCATGAAAACACGGTGATATTGGGGAAGGTATGAGAGGTGTGAAAAAACACAGCGGTATACGGGAATGCATGAGAGCTGCATGAAAACAGCGATATAGGTGAAGGAATGGGAGGTGTGCGAAAACAGGGCGATATTTGGGAAGGTATGAGAGGTGCGCGAAAGCACAGCGATATAAGGGAAGCTATGGGAGGTGCGCGAATATACAGCGATATAGAGGACGTTATGAGATGTGCATAACAACACGGCGACAGAGGGGAAGCTATGAGAGGTGAGTAATAACACAGCGATAAAGGTGAATCTATGGGATGTGCACGAAAAGACAGCGATATAGGGAAGCTATGAGAGGTGCGCAAGGCACAGCGATATAGGGGACGTGATGAGATGTGCATGAAAACGCAGTGATATTAGGGAAGGTATGAGAGGTGCAAAAAAACACAGCGGTATAGGAGAAGTTATGAGATGTGTGCGAAAATACAGCGATATAGGGGAAGGTATGAAAGGTGCACGAAAACGCAGTGATATAAGGGAAGGTATAGGAGGTGCGCGAAAACAGGGCGATATAGGGAAGGTATGAGAGGTGCACGAAGGCACAGCGATATAGGGGATGCTATGGGAGCTGCGCAAAAACACAGCGATATAGGAGACGGTATGAGATGTGCATAAAAACATGGCGATATAGGGGGAGGTATGAGAGGTGCGCGAAAACTTGGTGTTACAGGGGAATGCATCAGAGGTGCCAGAAAAAACAGCGATGTAGTGGAAGACATGAGAGGTGCGCGAGAACAGGGCAATATAGTGGAAGGTATGGAATGTGCGCGAAAACAGATGCGATATAGGGGAAGGTATGAGAGGAGCACGAAGGCACAGCGATATAGGGGATGCTATGGGAGGTGCTCGAATACACAGCGATACAGGGGACGTAATAGGATGTGCATAAAAACACGGCAATATAGGGAAGTTATGAGAGGTGCGCAAAAATGCAGCAATACAGGGGAAGTTATGAGAGGTGCGTGAAAACACAGCGATATAAGGGGAGGTATGAGAGGTACACGAAAACACAGCGATATAGGGGAAGGTATGGGAGGTGCTCGAAAACAGGGCGATATAGGGAAAGGTATGAGACGTGTGCGAAACTCAGCAATATAGGGGATGGTATGGGAGATGTACGAAAAAACAGTGATATAGGGGAAGACATGAGAGGTGCGTGAAAACAGAGCAATATAGGGGACGCTATTGGACGTGCGCGAAAACACAGTGATATAGGGGAACATATGAGAGGTGTGCGAGAACACGGCGATATAGGTGAAATTATGGGAGGTGCACGAAAACACGTTGATACAGGGAACTGTATCAGAATTGCGAGAACACAGAGCGATATAGGGGAAGTAATGAGAGGAGTGGAAACAGAGCGATATAGGTGAAGAAATGAGAGCTTCGCGAAAACACAGTGATATAGGGGACGGTATGAGGTGCGCAAAAACACAGCGATGTAGGCGAAGCCATGGGAGGTGCACGGGAAACAGGGCAATATAGGGCAAGGTATGAGCGATGCGCGAAGGCACAGCGATATAGGGGATGCTATGGGAGGTGCGTGAATACACAGAGATATAGGAGACGTTATGAGATGTGCATGAAAACACGGCGATATTGGGGAAGCCATGAGAGGTGTGCGAAAATACAGCGATAAAGGGGACGGTATGGGAGGTGTGCGAAAACAGGGCGACATAGGTGAAGGTATGAGAGGTGCATGAAGGCACAACGATATAGGGGATGCTAAGGCAGTTGCGCTAATACACAGCGATATATGGGACGTTAAGAGATGTGCATGCAAATGCGGCGATATTGGGGAAGCCATGAGAGGTGCGCAAAAATACGGCGATATAGGAGAAATTATGAGAGGTGCGTGAAAACACAGCCAGATAAGGGAAGGTATGAGAGGTGCACGAATACGCAGCGATATTGGGGAAGGTATGGGAGGTGCGCGAAAACAGGGCGATATAGGGGAAGTTATGAGAGGTGCGCGAAGGCACAGCGATATAGGGGATGTTATGAGAGGTGCGCGAAAACACCGTGATATAGGGGAAGACATGAGAGGTGCGCAAAAACAGGGCAATATAGTGGAACCTATGGGATGTTGGCGAAACCACGGCGATACAGGGGAATGTATCAGAGGTGCGAGAAAACACAGTGATATAGGGGAAGACATGAGAGGTGCGCAAAAACAGGGCAATATAGTGGAACCTATGGGATGTTGACGAAACCACGGCGATACAGGGGAATGTATCAGAGGTGCGAGAAAACACAGTGATATAGGGGACGCTATGGGACATGCGCAAAAAAACAGTGATATAGGGGAAGGTATGAGAGGTGTGCGAGAACACGGCGATATAGGGGAAATTGTAAGAGGTGTGCGAAAACACGGCGATACGGCAAAATGTATCAGATGTGCGAGAAAACACAGCGATATAGGGGAAGTATTGAGACGAGCGAAAACATAGCGATCTAGGTGAAGACATGAGAGGTGCCCGAATACACGGCGATATAGGGGAAGTTATGAGAGCTGAGCAAAAACACGGCGATACAGGGGAACCTATGAGAGGTGAGCAATAACACAGGGATAAAGGTGAATCTATGGGATGTGTATGAAAACACAGCGATATCGGGGAAGTTATGGGAGCTGCGCGAAAACAGGGCAATATAGGGGAAGGTATGAGAGGTGCACTAAAACACAGCGATACAGGGGAACGAATGGGAGGTGTGCGAAAACAGGGCGATATAGGGGAAGGTATGAGAGGTGCGCGAAAACACAGCGATATAGGGGACGCTATAGGACGTGCGCGAAAGCCCAGTGATATAGGGGAAGGTATGAGAGGTGTGCGAGAATACAGCGATGTAGGGGAAATTATGAGAGCTGCGTGACAACACGGCGATACAGGGGAATGTATCAGAGGTGTGAGAAAACACAGCGATATAATGGAAGTAATGACAGGAGCGAAAACATAGCGATATAGGTGAAGACATGAGAGGTGCGTGAAAACACAGTGATATAGGGGAGGCTCTGAGAGGTGAGCAATAACACAGCGATAAAGATGAAGTTATGGGATGTGTGCAAAAAGACAGCGATATAGGGGAAGATATGAGAGGTGCGCGAAAACACAGCAACGTGGGCGTAGCTATGGGAGGTGCGCGAAAGCACAGTGATATAAGGGACGGTATGAGATGTGCATAAATACACGGCAATATTGGGGAAGCCATGAGAGATGCGCGAAAACACAGCACTATAGGGGAAGGTATGAGAGGTGCACGAAAAAAAAAACGATAAAGGGGAAGGTATGGGAGGTGCGCGAAAACAGGACGATATAGGGGAAGGTATGAGATGTGCGCGAAGGCACAGCGATATAGAGGATTCTATGGGAGGTGCGCGAATACACAATAATATGGGGGGCGTTATGAGATGTGATTGAAAACACGGCGATATAGGGGAAGGTATGAGAGGTGCGCAAAAATACAGCGATATAGGAGAAGTTATGAGAGGTGCGTGAAAACACAGCGATATAGGGGAAGGAATGAGAGGTGCACAAAAACACAGCGATATAGAGGAAGGTATGGGAGGTGCGCGAAAACACAGTGATATAGGGGAAGACATGAGAGGTGCTCGAAAACAGGGCTATATAGTGGAAGCTATGGGATATGTGCGAAAACATGGCGATACAGGGAAAAGTATGAGAGGTGCCCGAAAACACAGCGATACGGGGGATGCTATGGGATGTGCGCAAAAACACAGTGATATAGTGGAAGGTACGAGAGGTGTGCAAGAACATGGCTATATAGGGGAAATTATGAGAGGTTCGCGAAAACACGGCGATATATGAGAAGTTATGAGAGGTGAGTGAAAACACAGCGATATAGGGGAAGGTGTGAAGGTATGAGAGTTGCACGAAAACACAGCGATACAGGGGACGTAATAGGATGTGCATAAAAACACGGCAATATAGGGGAAGTTATGAGAGGTGCGCAAAAATGCAGCAATACAGGGGAAGTTATGAGAGGTGCGTGAAAACACAGCGATATAAGGGGAGGTATGAGAGGTACACGAAAACACAGCGATATAGGGGAAGGTATGGGAGGTGCTCGAAAACAGGGCGATATAGGGAAAGGTATGAGACGTGTGCGAAACTCAGCAATATAGGGGATGGTATGGGAGATGTACGAAAAAACAGTGATATAGGGGAAGACATGAGAGGTGCGTGAAAACAGAGCAATATAGGGGACGCTATTGGACGTGCGCGAAAACACAGGGATATAGGGGAACATATGAGAGGTGTGCGAGAACACGGCGATATAGGTGAAATTATGGGAGGTGCACGAAAACACGTTGATACAGGGAACTGTATCAGAATTGCGAGAACACAGAGCGATATAGGGGAAGTAATGAGAGGAGTGGAAACAGAGCGATATAGGTGAAGAAATGAGAGCTTCGCGAAAACACAGTGATATAGGGGACGGTATGAGGTGCGCAAAAACACAGCGATGTAGGCGAAGCCATGGGAGGTGCACGGGAAACAGGGCAATATAGGGCAAGGTATGAGCGATGCGCGAAGGCACAGCGATATAGGGGATGCTATGGGAGGTGCGTGAATACACAGAGATATAGGAGACGTTATGAGATGTGCATGAAAACACGGCGATATTGGGGAAGCCATGAGAGGTGTGCGAAAATACAGCGATAAAGGGGACGGTATGGGAGGTGTGCGAAAACAGGGCGACATAGGTGAAGGTATGAGAGGTGCATGAAGGCACAACGATATAGGGGATGCTAAGGCAGTTGCGCTAATACACAGCGATATATGGGACGTTAAGAGATGTGCATGCAAATGCGGCGATATTGGGGAAGCCATGAGAGGTGCGCAAAAATACGGCGATATAGGAGAAATTATGAGAGGTGCGTGAAAACACAGCCAGATAAGGGAAGGTATGAGAGGTGCACGAATACGCAGCGATATTGGGGAAGGTATGGGAGGTGCGCGAAAACAGGGCGATATAGGGGAAGTTATGAGAGGTGCGCGAAGGCACAGCGATATAGGGGATGTTATGAGAGGTGCGCGAAAACACCGTGATATAGGGGAAGACATGAGAGGTGCGCAAAAACAGGGCAATATAGTGGAACCTATGGGATGTTGGCGAAACCACGGCGATACAGGGGAATGTATCAGAGGTGCGAGAAAACACAGTGATATAGGGGAAGACATGAGAGGTGCGCAAAAACAGGGCAATATAGTGGAACCTATGGGATGTTGACGAAACCACGGCGATACAGGGGAATGTATCAGAGGTGCGAGAAAACACAGTGATATAGGGGACGCTATGGGACATGCGCAAAAAAACAGTGATATAGGGGAAGGTATGAGAGGTGTGCGAGAACACGGCGATATAGGGGAAATTGTAAGAGGTGTGCGAAAACACGGCGATACGGCAAAATGTATCAGATGTGCGAGAAAACACAGCGATATAGGGGAAGTATTGAGACGAGCGAAAACATAGCGATCTAGGTGAAGACATGAGAGGTGCCCGAATACACGGCGATATAGGGGAAGTTATGAGAGCTGAGCAAAAACACGGCGATACAGGGGAACCTATGAGAGGTGAGCAATAACACAGGGATAAAGGTGAATCTATGGGATGTGTATGAAAACACAGCGATATCGGGGAAGTTATGGGAGCTGCGCGAAAACAGGGCAATATAGGGGAAGGTATGAGAGGTGCACTAAAACACAGCGATACAGGGGAACGAATGGGAGGTGTGCGAAAACAGGGCGATATAGGGGAAGGTATGAGAGGTGCGCGAAAACACAGCGATATAGGGGACGCTATAGGACGTGCGCGAAAGCCCAGTGATATAGGGGAAGGTATGAGAGGTGTGCGAGAATACAGCGATGTAGGGGAAATTATGAGAGCTGCGTGACAACACGGCGATACAGGGGAATGTATCAGAGGTGTGAGAAAACACAGCGATATAATGGAAGTAATGACAGGAGCGAAAACATAGCGATATAGGTGAAGACATGAGAGGTGCGTGAAAACACAGTGATATAGGGGAGGCTCTGAGAGGTGAGCAATAACACAGCGATAAAGATGAAGCTATGGGATGTGTGCAAAAAGACAGCGATATAGGGGAAGATATGAGAGGTGCGCGAAAACACAGCAACGTGGGCGTAGCTATGGGAGGTGCGCGAAAGCACAGTGATATAAGGGACGGTATGAGATGTGCATAAATACACGGCAATATTGGGGAAGCCATGAGAGATGCGCGAAAACACAGCACTATAGGGGAAGGTATGAGAGGTGCACGAAAAAAAAACGATAAAGGGGAAGGTATGGGAGGTGCGCGAAAACAGGACGATATAGGGGAAGGTATGAGATGTGCGCGAAGGCACAGCGATATAGAGGATTCTATGGGAGGTGCGCGAATACACAGCAATATGGGGGGCGTTATGAGATGTGATTGAAAACACGGCGATATAGGGGAAGGTATGAGAGGTGCGCAAAAATACAGCGATATAGGAGAAGTTATGAGAGGTGCGTGAAAACACAGCGATATAGGGGAAGGAATGAGAGGTGCACAAAAACACAGCGATATAGAGGAAGGTATGGGAGGTGCGCGAAAACACAGTGATATAGGGGAAGACATGAGAGGTGCTCGAAAACAGGGCTATATAGTGGAAGCTATGGGATATGTGCGAAAACATGGCGATACAGGGAAAAGTATGAGAGGTGCCCGAAAACACAGCGATACGGGGGATGCTATGGGATGTGCGCAAAAACACAGTGATATAGTGGAAGGTACGAGAGGTGTGCAAGAACATGGCTATATAGGGGAAATTATGAGAGGTTCGCGAAAACACGGCGATATATGAGAAGTTATGAGAGGTGAGTGAAAACACAGCGATATAGGGGAAGGTGTGAAGGTATGAGAGTTGCACGAAAACACAGCGATATAGGGGAAGGTATGAGAGGTGCGCGACGGCACAGTGATATAGGGGACGGTATGAGATGTGCATGAAGACACGGCGATATTGGGGAAGCCATGAGAGGTGTGCGAAAATACAGCGATATAGGGGACGGTATGGGAGGTGTGTGAAAACAGGGCGACATAGGGGAAGGTATGAGAGGTGCACGAAGGCACAGCAATATAGGGGATGCTATGGCAGTTACGCTAATACACAGCGATATATGGGACGTTAAGAGATGTGCATGAAAACGCGGCGATATTGGGGAAGCCATGAGAGGTGCGCAAAAATACGGCGATATAGGAGAAATTATGAGAGGTGCGTGTTACAGGGGAATGCATCAGAGGTGCCCAGAAAACACAGCGATGTAGTGGAATACATGAGAGGTGCGCGAAACAGGGCAATATAGTGGAAGCTATGGGATGTGCACAAAAACAGGGCGATATAGGGAAAGCTATGAGAGGTGCGTGAAAACACAGCGATATAGGGGACGCTATGGGACATGCGCAAAAAAACAGTGATATAGGGGAAGGTATGAGAGGGTGTGCGAGAACACGGCGATATAGGGGAAATTGTAAGAGGTGTGCGAAAACACGGCGATACGGCAAAATGTATCAGATGTGCGAGAAAACACAGCGATATAGGGGAAGTATTGAGACGAGCGAAAACATAGCGATCTAGGTGAAGGCATGAGAGGTGCGCGAAAACACGGCGATATAGGGGAGCTATGAGAGGTGAGCAATAACACATGGAGATAAAGGTTATTCTATGGGATGTGCACGAAAACACAGCGATATCGGGGAAGTAATGGGAGCTGCGCGAAAACAGGGCAATATAGGGGAAGGTATGAGAGGTGCACTAAAACACAGCGATACAGGGGAAGGAATGGGAGGTGTGCAAAAACAGGGCAATATAGGGGAAGGTTTGAGAGGTGCGCGAAAACACAGCGATATAGGGGACGCTATGGGACGTGCGCAAAAACACAATGATATAGGGGAAGGTATGAGAGTGTGTGCGAGAATACAGCGATTGTAGGGGAAATTATGAGAGGTGCGTGACAACACGGTGATACAGGGGAATGTATCAGAGGTGTGAGAAAACACAGCGATATAAAGGAAGTAATGACAGGAGCGAAAAACATAGCGATATAGGTGAAGACATGAGAGGTGCGTGAAAACACAGTGATATAGGGGAAGCTATGAGAGGTGAGCAATAACACAGCGATAAAGATGAAGCTATGGGATGTGTGCAAAAAGACAGCGATATAGGGGAAGATATGAGAGGTGCGCGAAAACACAGAAACGTGGGTGTAGCTATGGGAGGTGCGCGAAAGCACAGTGATATAAGGGACGGTATTAGATGTGCATAAATACACGGCAATATTGGGGAAGCCATGAGAGATGCGCGAAAACACAGCAATATAGGGGAAGGTATGAGAGGTGCACGAAAACAGGACGATATAGGGGAAGGTATGAGATGTGCGCGGAAGGCACAGCGATATAGGGGATTCTATGGGAGGTGCGCGAATACACAGCAATATGGGGGGACGTTATGAGATGTGATTGAAAACACGGCGATTATAGGGGAAGGTATGAGAGGTGCACAAAAACACAGCGATATAGAGGAAGGTATGGGAGGTGCGCGAAAACACAGTGATATAGGGGAAGACATGAGAGGTGCTCGAAAACAGGGCTATATAGTGGAAGCTATGGGATATGCGCGAAAATATGGCGATACAGAGAAAAGTATGAGAGGTGCCCGAAAACACAGCGATACAGGGGATGCTATGGGACGTGCGCAAAAACACAGTGATATAGTGGAAGTTACGAGAGCTGTGCAAGAACATGGCTATATAGGGGAAATTATGAGTGGTCGCGGAAACAGGGCGATATAGGGAAAGTTATGAGAGGTTCGCGAAACACGGCCAATATAGGGGAAGGTATGAGAGGTGCACGAAGGCACAGCAATATAGGGGATGCTATGGGAGGTGCGTGAATATACAGCGCTATAGGGGACGTGATAAGATGTGCATGAAAACGCAGCGATATTAGGGAAGGTATGATAGGTGCACAAAAACACAGCGATATAGGAGGAAGTTATGAGAGGCTGTGTGAAAACATAGAGATATAGGGGAAGTTATGGAGAGGTGTGTGAAAACATAGAGATATAGGGGAAGTTATGAGAGGTGCACGAAAACAGCGATATAGGTGAAGGGATGGGAGGTGCGCGAAAACAGGGCGATATAGGGGAAGACATGAGAGGTGCGCAAAAAACAGGGCAATATAGTGGAACTATGGGATGTGTGCGAAACCACAACGATACAGGGGAATGTATCAGAGGTGCGAGGAAAACACAGCGATATTAGGGACGCTATGGGACATGCGCAAAGAAACAGTGATATGGGGAAGGTATGAGAGGTGTGCGAGAACACGGCGATATAGGGGGAAATTGTAAGAGGTGCGCGAAAACATGGCAATACAGGAGAATGTATCAGAGGTGCGAGAAAACACAGCGATATAGGGGAAGTAATGATAGGAGCGAAACATAGCGATATAGGTGAAGACATGGCGAGGTGCCGCAAAAACACGGCGATATAGGGTAACTTATGAGAGGTGGGCAATAACACAGCGATCAAGGTGAAGCTATGGGATGTGCGCGAAAACAGCGATGTAGGCGAAGCTATGGGAGGTGCGCGAAAACACAGCGATATAGGGGACGGTATGAGATGTGCATGAATACACGGCGATATTGGGGAAGCCATGAGAGGTGCCTGAAAACACAGCGATATAGGGGAAGGTATGAGAGGTGTGGCAAAAACACAGCGATATAGGAGAAGTAAGAGAGGTGCGCGAAAACACAGCGATATAGGGGAAGCTATGAGAGGTGCGCAAGGCACAGCGATATAGGGGAATACTATGGGATGTGCGCTAATACACAGTGATATAGGGGACGTGATCAGATGTGCATGAAAACGCAAAGGTATTAGGGAAGGTATGGGAGGTGCACGAATACACAGCGATATAGGGGACGTTATGAGATGTGCATAAAATCACGGCGATATAGGGGAAGTTATGAGAGGTGCGCAAAAATACAGAAATATAGGAGAAGTTATGAGAGGTGCATGAAACACAGCGAGATAAGGGAAGGTATGAGAGGTGCAGGAAAACACAGCAATATTGGTGAAGATATGGGTGGTGCGCGAAAACCGGGCGATATAGGGGAAGTTATGAGAGGTGCGCGAAGGTACAGCGATATAGGGGATGCTATGAGAGGTGCGCGAAACACCGTGATATAGGGAAGACATGAGAGGTGCGCAAAAACAGGGCAATATAGTGGAACCTATGGGATGTGTGCGAAATCACAACGATACAGGGGAGTGTATCAGAGGTGCGAGAAAACACAGCGATATAGGGGACGCTATGGCACATGCGCAAAAAAACAGTGATATGGGGAAGGTATGAGAGGTGTGCGAGAACACGGCGATATAGGGGAAATTGTAAGAGGTGCGCGAAAACATGGCAATACAGGAGAATGTATCAGAGGTGCGAGAAAACACAGCGATATAGGGGAAGTAATGATAGGAGCGAAAACATAGCGATATAGGTGAAGACATGCGAGGTGCGTAAAAACACGGCGATATAGGGTAAGCTATGAGAGGTGAGCAATAACACAGCGATCAAGGGGAAGCTATGGATGTGCGCGAAAACAGCGATGTAGGCGAAGCTATGGGAGGTGCGCGAAAACACAGCGATATAGGGGACGGTATGAGATGTGCATGAATACATGGCGATATTGGGGAAGCCATGAGAGGTGCCTGAAAACACAGCGATATAGAGGAAGGTATGAGAGCTGTGCAAAAACACAGCGATATAGGAGAAGTTAAGAGAGGTGCGCAAGGCACGGCGATATAGGGAATACTATGGGATGTGCGCTAATACACAGTGATATAGGGGACGTGATCAGATGTGCATGAAAACGCAAAGGTATTAGGGAAGGTATGGAGGTGCACGAATACACAGCGATATAGGGGACCTTATGAGATGTGCATAAAATCACGGCGATATAGGGGAAGTTATGAGAGGTGCGCAAAAATACAGAAATATAGGAGAAGTTATGAGAGGTGCGTGAAAACACAACGATATAGGGGGAGGTATGAGAGGTGCAGGAACACGCAGCGATATAAGGGAAGGTATAGGAGGTGCGCAAAAACAGGGCAATATAGGGGAAGGTATGAGAGGTGCACGAAGGCACAGCAATATAGGGGATGCTATGGGAGGTGCGTGAATATACAGAGATATAGGGGACGTGATAAGATGTGCATGAAAACGCAGCGATATTAGGGAAGGTATGATAGGTGCACAAAAACACAGCGATATAGGAGAAGTTATGAGAGGTGTGTGAAAACATAGAGATATAGGGGAAGTATGACGAGGTGTGTGAAAAACATAGAGATATAGGGGAAGTTATGCGAGGTGCACGAAAACAGCGATATAGGTGAAGGAATGGGAGGTGCGCGAAAACAGGGCGATATAGTGGAACCTATGGGAGGTGTGCGAAACCACAACGATACAGGGGAATGTATCAGAGGTGCGAGAGAAACACAGCGATATAGGGGACGCTATGGGACATGTGCAAAAATCAGTGATATGGGGAAGGTATGAGAGGTGTGCGAGACACGGCGATATAGGGGAAATTGTAAGAGGTGCGCGAAAACATGGCATACAGGAGAATGTATCAGAGGTGCGAGAAAACACAGCGATTATAGGGGAAGTAATGATAGGAACGAAAACATAGCGATATAGGTGAAGACATGCAAGGTGCGCAAAAACACAGCGATTTCGGGTAAGCTATGAGAGGAGAGCAATAACACAGCGATCAAGGTGAAGCTATGGGATGTGCGCGAAAACAGCGATGTAGGCGAAGCTATGGGAGGTGCGCGAAAACACAGCGATATAGGGGACGGTATGAGATGTGCATGAATACACGGCGATATTGGGGAAGCCATGAGAGGTGCCTGAAAACACAGCGATATAGGGGAAGTATGAGAGGGTGTGCCAAAAACACAGCGATATAGGGAATACTATGGATGTGCGCTAATACCCAGTGATATAGGGACGTGATCAGATTGTAGATGAAAACGCAAAGGTATTAGGGAAGGTATGGGAGGTGCACGAATACACAGTGATATAGGGGACGTTATGAGATGTGCATAAAATCACGGCGATATAGGGGAAGTTATGAGAGGTGCGCAAAATACAGAAATATAGGAGAAGTTATAGAGGTGCGTGAAAACACAACGATTATAGGGGGAGGTATGAGAGGTGCATGAACACGCAGCGATATAAGGGAAGGTATAGGAGGTGCGCAAAAACAGGGCAATATAGGGGAAGGTATGAGAGGTGCACGAAAACAGCGATATAGGTGAAGGAATGGGGAGATGCGCGAAAACAGGGCGATATAGGGGAAGGTATGAGAGGTGCGCGAAAACTTGGCGTTACAGGGGAATGCATCAGAGGTGCCAGAAAACACAGCGATGTAGTGGAATACATGAGAGGTGCGCGAAAACAGGGCAATATAGTGGAAGCTATGGGATGTGCACGAAAACAGGGCGATATAGGGGAAGCTATGAGAGGTGCGCGAAAACACAGCGATATAGGCACGCAATGGAACGTGCGCGAAAACACAGTGATGTAGGGGAAGTTATGAGAGGTGTGCGGGAACACGGCGATATAGGGTAAATTATGAGAGGTGTGCGAGAACATGGCGATACGGGAGAATGTATCAGACGTGCGAGAAAACACAGCGATATAGGGGAAGTATTGAGAGGATCGAAAACATAGCGATCTAGGTGAAGACATGAGAGTGTGCGCGAAAACATGGCGATATAGGGGAAGCTATGAGAGGTGAGCAAAAACACGGCGATACAGGGGAAGCTATGAGAGGTGAGCAATAACACAGCGAATAAAGGTGAATCTATGGGATGTGCGCGAAAACAGCGATGTAGGCGAAGCTATGGAGGTGCGCGAAACACAGCGATATAGGGGACGGTATGAGATGTGCATGAATACACGGCGATATTGGGGAAGCCATGAGAGGTGCCTGAAAAACACAGCGATATAGGGGAAGTATGAGAGGTGTGCAAAAACACAGCGATATAGGGAATACTATGGGATGTGCGCTAATACCCAGTGATATAGGGGACGTGATCAGATGTAGATGAAAACGCAAAGGTATTAGGGAAGGTATGGGAGGTGCACGAATACACAGTGATATAGGGGACGTTATGAGATGTGCATAAATCACGGCGATATAGGGGAAGTTATGAGAGGTGCGCAAAATTACAGAAATATAGGAGAAGTTATAAGAGGTGCGTGAAAACACAACGATATAGGGGGAGGTATGAGAGGTGCATGAACACGCAGCGATATAAGGGAAGGTATAGGAGGTGCGCAAAAACAGGGCAATATAGGGGAAGGTATGAGAGGTGCACGAAACAGCGATATAGGTGAAGGAATGGGAGATGCGCGAAAACAGGGCGATATAGGGGAAGGTATGAGAGGTGCGCGAAAACTTGGCGTTACAGGGAATGCATCAGAGGTGCCAGAAAACACAGCGATGTAGTGGAATACATGAGAGGTGCGCGAAAACAGGGCAATATAGTGGAAGCTATGGGATGTGCACGAAAACAGGGCGATATAGGGGAAGCTATGAGAGGTGCGCGAAAACACAGCGATATAGGCACGCAATGGAACGTGCGCGAAAACACAGTGATGTAGGGGAAGTTATGAGAGGTGTGCGGGAACACGGCGATATAGGGTAATTATGAGAGGTGTGCGAGAACATGGCGATACGGGAGAATGTATCAGACGTGCGAGAAACACAGCGATATAGGGGAAGTATTGAGAGGATCGAAAACATAGCGATCTAGGTGAAGACATGAGAGGTGCGCGAAACATGGCGATATAGGGGAAGCTATGAGAGGTGAGCAAAAACACGGCGATACAGGGGAAGCTATGAGAGGTGAGCAATAACACAGCGATAAAGGTGAATCTATGGGATTGTGCGCGAAAGACAGCGATATAGGGGAAGTTATGAGAGGTGCGTAAGGCACAGCGATATAGGGGATGCAATGGGAGGTTGCGTGAGTACACAGCGATATAGGGGACGTGATGAGATGTGCATGAAAACGCAGTGATATTAGGGAAGGTATGAGAGGTGCACAAAAAACACAGCGATATAGGTGAAGTTATGGGAGGTGTGCGAAAACACAGCGATATAGGGGGAGGTATGAAAGGTGCAGGAAAACGCAGTGATATAAGGGAAGAGGTATAGGAGGTGCGCGAAAACAGGGCGATATAGGGCAAGGTATGAGAGGTGCACGAAGGCACAGCGATATAGGGGATGCTATGGGAGGTGCGCAAAAACACAGCGATATAGGAGACGGTATGAGATGTGCATAAAAACATGGCGATATAGGGGCAGGTATGAGAGGTGCGCGTAAAAACGGCGATATAGGGAAAGTATGTAGAGGTGCGCGAAAACTTGGCGTTACAGGGGAATGCATCAGAGTTGCTAGAGAACACAGCGATGTAGTGGAAGAAATGAGAGGTGCGCGAAAACAGGGCAATATAGTGGGAAGGTATGGGATGTGCGCGAAAACAGGGCGATATAGGGGAAGGTATGAGAGGTGCGCGAAGGCACAGCGATATAAGGGAAGGTATGGGAGGTGCTCGAAAACACGTTGATACAAGGAACTCTATCAGAAGTGGCGAGAACACAGAGCGATATAGGGGAAGTAGTGAGAGGTGCGCGAAAACACGGCGATATAGGGGAAGGTATGAGAGGTGCGCAAAACACAGCGATGTAGGCGAAACCATGGGAGGTGCACGGGAAACAGGGCGATATAGGGAAAAGGTATGAGCGATGCGCGAAGGCACAGCGATATAGGGGATGCTATGGGAGGTGCATGATTACACAGAGATATAGGAGCCGTTATGAGATGTGCATGAAAACACGGCGATATTGGGGAAGCCATGAGAGGTGTGCGAAAATACAGCGATATAGGGGACGGTATGGGAGGTGTACGAAAACAGGGCGACATAGGGGGAAGGTATGAGAGGTGCACGAAGGCACAGTGATATAGGGATGCTATGGCAGTTGCGCGAATACACAGCGATATATGGGACGTTAAGAGATGTGCATGAAAACGCGGCGATATTGGAGAAGCCATGAGAGGAGCGCAAAATACGGCGATATAGGAAAAATTATGAGAGGTGCATGAAAACACAGCGATATAGGGGGAGGTATGAGAGGTGCATAAAAACACAGCAATATAGGGGAAGGTGTGAAGGTGCGCGAAAACAGGGCGATATAGGGGAAGTATGAGAGGTGCGCGAAGGCACAGCAATATAAGGGATGCTATGGGAGGTGTGCGAATACACAGCGATATAGGGGACGCTATGAGATGTGCATGAAAACACGGCAATATAGGGGAAGGTATAAGAGCTGCACAAAAATACAGTGATATAGGAGGAGTTATGAGAGGTGCGTGAAAACACAGCGAGATAAGGGAAGGTATGAGAGGTGCAGGAAAACACAGCAATATTGGTGAAGATATGGGTGGTGCGCGAAAACCGGGCGATATAGGGGAAGTTATGAGAGGTGCGCGAAGGCACAGCGATATAGGGGATGCTATGAGAGGTGCGCGAAAACACCGTGATATAGGGGAAGACATGAGAGGTGCGCAAAAACAGGGCAATATAGTGGAACCTATGGGATGTGCGCGAAACCACAACGATACAGGGGAATGTATCAGAGGTGCGAGAAAACACAGCGATATAGGGGACGCTATGGACATGCGCAAAAAAACAGTGATATAGGGGAAGGTATGAGAGGTGTGCGAGAACACGGCGATATAGTGGGAAATTGTAAGAGGTGCGCGAAAACATGGCAATACAGGAGAATGTATCAGAGGTGCGAGGAAAACACAGCGATATAGGGGAGGTAATGATAGGAGCGAAAACATAGCGATATAGGTGAAGACATGCGAGGTGCGCAAAAACACGGCGATATAGGGTAAGCTATGAGAGGTGAGCAATAACACAGCGATCAAGGTGAAGCTATGGGCTGTGCGCGAAAACAGCGATGTAGGCGAAGCTATGGAGGTGCGCGAAAACACAGCAATATAGGGGACGGTATGAGATGTGCATGAATACACGGCGATATTGGGGAAGCCATGAGAGGTGCCTGAAAACACAGCGATATAGGGGAAGGTATGAGAGGTGTGCAAAAACACAGCGATATAGGAGAAGTTAAGAGAGGTGCGCGAAAACACAGAGATATAGGGGAAGCTATGGGAGGTGCGCAAGGCACAGCGATATAGGGAATACTATGGGATGTGCGCTAATACACAGTGATATAGGGGACGTGATCAGATGTGCATGAAAACGCAAAGGTATTAGGGAAGGTATGGGAGGTGCACGAATACACAGCGATATAGGGGACGTTATGAGATGTGCATAAAATCACGGCGATATAGGGGAAGTTATGAGAGGTGCGCAAAAATACAGAAATATAGGAGAAGTTATGAGAGGTGCGTGAAAACACAACGATATAGGGGGGAGGTATGAGAGGTACACAAAACGCAGCGATATAAAGGAAGGTATAGGAGGTGCGTGAAAACAGGGCAATATAGGGGAAGGTATGAGAGGTGCACGAACACGCAGCGATGTAAGGGAAGGTATAGGAGGTGTGCGAAAACGGCAATATAGGCGAGATATGAGAGGTGCACGAAGGCACAGCAATATAGGGGATGCTATGGGAGGTGCGTGAATATACAGCGATATAGGGACGTGATAAGATGTGCATGATAACGCAGCGATATTAGGGAAGGTATGATAGGTGCACAAAAACACAGCGATATAGGAGAAGTTATGAGAGGTGTTTGAAAACATAGAGATATAGGGGAAGTTATGAGAGCTGTGTGAAACAGAGATAGAGGGGAAGTTATGAGAGGTGCACAAAAACAGCGATATAGGTGAAGGAATGGGAGGTGCGCGAAAACAGGGCGATATAGGGGAGGTATGAGAGGTGCGCGAAGACACAGCGCATTATAGGGAATGCTATGGGAGGTGCGCGAATACACAGATATATAGGGGACTTTATGAGATGCGCATAACAACACGGCGATATAGGGGAAGTTACCAGTGGTGCCCAAAAACACGGCGATACAGGGGAAGCTATGAGAGGTGAGCAATAACACGGCGATAAAGGTGAATCTATGGGATGTGCGCGAAAAGACAGCGATATAGGGGAAGTTATGAGAGGTGCGCAAGGCACAGCGATATAGGGGATGCTATGGGAGGTGCGTGAATACACAGCGATATAGGGGACGTGATGAGATGTGCATGAAAACGCAGTGATATTAGGGATGGTATGAGATGTGCACAAAAACACAGCGATATAGGAGATATTATGAGAGGTGTGCGAAAACACGGCGATATAGGGGAAAGTATGACGAGTGCGCGAAAACTTGGCCGTTACAGGGGAATGCATCAGAGGTGCCAGAAAACACAGCGATGTAGTGGAATACATGAGAGGTGCGCGAAAACAGGCTATATAGTGGAAGCTATGGGATGTGCACAAAAACAGGGCGATATAGGGGAAGCTATGAGAGGTGCGCGAAAACACAGCGATATAGGGACGCAATGGGACGTGCGCGAAAACATAGTGATATGGAGGAAGTTATGAGAGGTGTGCGAGAACACGGCGATATAGGGGAAATTCTGAGAGGGTGTGCAAAAACACGGCGATACGGGATAATGTATCAGATGTGCAAGAAAACACCAGCGATATAGGGGAAGTATTGAGAGGATCGAAAACATAGCGATCTAGGTGAAGGACAGGAGAGGTGCGCGAAAACAGAGCGATATAGGGGAATCTATGAGAGGTGAGCAAAACATGGTGATACAGGGGAAGCTATGAGAGTGTGAGCAATAACACAGCGATAAAGGTGAATCTACGGGATGTGCACGAAAAGACAGCGATATAGGGAAGTTATGAGAGGTGCGCAAGGCACAGCGATATAGGGGATGCTATGGGAGGTGCGTGAATACACAGCGATATAGGGGACGTTTTATGAGATGTGCATGAAAACGCAGTGATATTAGGAAGGTATGAGAGGTGCACAAAAACACAGCGATATAGGAGAAGTTATGAGAGGTGTGCGAAAACACAGCGATATAGGGGGAAGGTATAGGAGAGTGCGCGAAAACAGGGCGATATAGGGGAAGGTAATGAGAGGTGCTCGAAGGCACAGCGATATAGGGGATGCTATGGAAGGTGCGCAAAAATACAGCGATATAGGAGACGTATGAGATGTGCATAAAAACATGGCGATATAGGGGCAGGTATGAGAGGTGCGCCGTAAACACGGCAATATAGGGGAAAGTATGAGAGGTGTGCAAAACTTGGCGATATTGGGGAAAGTATGAGAGGTGCGCGAAAACTTGGCGTTACAGGGGAATGCATCAGAGGTGCCAGAGAACACAGCGATGTAGTGGAAGACATGAGAGGTGCGTGAAAACAGGGCATATATGGAAGGTATGGGATGTGCGCGAAAACAGGGCGATATAGGGGAAGTAATGAGAGGAGCGGAAACACAGCGATGTAGGTGAAGAAATGAGAGGTGCGCGAAAACAGGAGATATACGGGAAGGTATGAGAGGTGCGCAAAAACACAGCGATGTAGGCGAAACCATGGGAGGTGCACGGGAAACAGGGCTAACTCGGGAAGGTATGAGGGTGCGTGAAGGCACAGTGATATAGGGGAAGTTATGAGAGGTGCGTGAATACACAGCGATATATGGGACGTTAAGAGATGTGCATGAAAACACGGCGATATTGGGGAAACCATGAGAGGTGCGCAAAAATTCGGCGATATAGTAGAAATTATGAGAGGAGCGTGAAAACACAGCGATATTGAGGGAGGTATGAGCGGTGCATGAAAACAGCGATATAGGGGAAGGTATGAGAGGTGCGCGAAGGCACAGCAATATAAGGGATGCTATGGGAGGTGCGTGAATACACAGCGATATAGGGGACGCTGTGAGATGTGCATGAAAACACTGCAATATAGGGGAAGGTATAAGAGCTGCACAAAAATACAGTGATATAGGAGAAGTTATGAGAGGTGTGCGAAAACACAGCGATATAGGGGAAGGTATGAAAGGTACACGAAAACGCAGTATTAGAATGAAAGGCATAGGAGGTGCGCGAAAACAGGGCGATATAGGGGAACGTATGAGAGGAGCATGAAGGCACAGCGATATAAGGGATGCTATGGGAGGTGCGTGATTACACAGAGATATGGGAGCCGTTATGGGATGTGCATGAAAACACGGCGATATTGGGGAAGCCATGAGAGGTGTGCGAAAATACAGCGATATAGGGGACGGTATGGGAGGTGTACGAAAACAGGGCGACATAGGGGAAGGTATGAGAGGTGCACGAAGGCACAGTGATATAGGGGATGCTATGGCAGTTGCGCGAATACACAGCGATATATAGGACGTTAAGAGATGTGCATGAAAACGCGGCGATATTGGAGAAGCCATGAGAGGAACGCAAAAATACGGCGATATAGGAGAAATTATGAGAGGTGCGTGAAAACACAGCGAGATAAGGGAAGGTATGAGAGGTGCAGGAAAACACAGCAATATTGGGGAAGATATGGGCGGTGCGCGAAAACCGGGCGATATAGGGGAAGTTATGAGAGGTGCGCGAAGGCACAGCGATATAGGGGATGCTATGAGAAGTGCGCGAAAACACCGTGATATAGGGGAAGACATGAGAGGTGCGCAGAAACAGGGCAATATAGTGGAACCTATGGGATGTGCGCGAAGCCACAACGATACAGGGGAATGTATCAGAGGTGCGAGAAAACACAGCGATATAGGGGACGCTATGGGACATGCGCAAAAAAACAGTGATATGGGGAAGGTATGAGAAGTGTGCGAGAACACGGCGATATAGGGGAAATTGTAAGAGGTGCGCGAAAACATGGCAATACAGGAGAATGTATCAGAGGTGCGAGAAAACACAGCGATATAGGGGAAGTAATGACAGGAGCGAAAACATAGCGATATAGGTGAAGACATGCGAGGTGCGCAAAAACACGGCGATATAGGGTAAGCTATTAGAGGTGAGCAATAACACAGCGATCAAGGTGAAGCTATGGGATGTGCGCGAAAACAGCGATGTAGGCGAAGTTATGGGAGGTGCGCGAAAACACAGCATTATAGGGGATGGTATGAGATGTGCATGAATACACGGCGATATTGGGGAAGCCATGAGAGGTGCCTGAAAACACAGCGATATAGGGGAAGGTGTGAGAGGTGTGCAAAAACACAGCGATATAGGACAAGTTAAGAGAGGTGCGCGAAAAAACAGCGATATAGGGGAAGCTATGAGAGGTGCGCAAGGCACAGCGAAATAGGGAATACTATGGGATGTGCGCGAATACACAGTGATATAGGGGACGTGATGAGATGTGCATGAAAACACAGAGGTATTAGGGAAGGTATGGGAGGTGCACGAATACACAGCGATATAGGGGACGTTATGAGATGTGCATAAAATCACGGTGATATAGGGGAAGTTATGAGAGGTGCGCAAAAATACAGAAATATAGGAGAAGTTATGAGAGGTGCGTGAAAACACAACGATATAGGGGGAGGTATGAGAGGTACACGAAAACGCAGCGATATAAGGGAAGGTATAGGAGGTGCGTGAAACCAGGGCAATATAGGGGAAGGTATGAGAGGTGCACGAACACGCAGCGATATAACGGAATGTATAGGAGGTGGGCGAAAACAGGGCAATATAGGGGAAGGTATGAGAGGTGCACGAAGGCACAGCGATATAAGGGATGCTATGTGAGGTGCGTGAATATACAGCGATATAGGGGACGTGATAAGATGTGCATGAAAACGCAGCGATATTAGGGAAGGTATGATAGGTGCACAAAAACACAGCGATATAGGAGAAGTTATGAGAGGTGTGTGAAAACACAGAGATATAGGGGAAGGTATGAGAGGTGAACGAAAACAGCGATATACGTGAAGGAATGGGAGGTGCGCGAAAACAGGGCAATATAGGTGAAGGAATGGGAGGTGCGCGAAAACAGGGCGATATAGGGGAAGGAATGAGAGGTGCGTGAAGACACAGCGCACTATAGGGGATGCTATGGGAGGTGTGCGAATACACAGCGATATAGGGGACTTTATGAGATGCGCATAACAACACGGCGAATTAGGGGAAGTTACCAGTGGTGCCCAAAAACACGGCGATACAGGGGAAGCTATGAGAGGTGAGCAATAAAACAGCGATAAAGGTGAATCTAGGGGATGTGCGCGAAAAGACAGCGATATAGGGGAAGGTATGAGAGGTGCGCAAGGCACAGCGATATAGGGGGAAGTATGAGAGGTGCACGAAAACACAGCGATATAGGGGAAGGTATGGAAGGTGCTCGAAAACTGGGCGATATAGATGAAGTTATGAGAGGTATGCGAAGGCACAGCAATATAGGGGATGCTATGGAAGGTGCGCGAAAACGCAGTCACATAGTGGAAGACAGGAGAGGTGCGCGAGAACACGGTGATATAGGGGAAGCTATGAGAGGTGAGCAATAACACAGCGTTAAAGGTGAATCTATGGGATGTGCGCGAAAAGACAGCGATATAGGGGAAGTTATGAGAGGTGCGCAAGGCACAGCGATATAGGGGATGCTATGAGAGGTGCGTGAATACACAGCGATATAGGGGACGTGATGAGATGTGCATGAAAATGCAGTAATATTAGGGAAGGTATGAGAGGTGCACAAAAACACAGCGATATAGGAGAAGTTATGAGAGGTGTGCGAGAACACGGCGATATAGGGGAAATTATGAGAGGTGTGCGAAAACACGGCGATACGGTAGAATGTATCAGATGTGCAAGAAAACACAGCGATATAGGGGAAGTATTGAGAGGATCGAAAACATAGCGATCTAGGTGAAGACATGAGAGGTGCGCGAAAACATGGTAATATAGGGGAAGCTATGAGAGGTGAGCAATAACACAGCGATAAAGGTGAATCTGTGGGATGTGCGCGAAAAGACAGCGATATAGGGGGAGGTATGAGAGGTGCATGAAAACACAGCGATATAGGGGAAGGTATGGAAGGCGCTCGAAAACTGGGTGATATAGATGAAGTTATGAGAGGAATGCGAAGGCACAGCAATATAGGGGATGCTATGGAATGTGCACGAAAACATAGTGACATCGTGGAAGACAGGAGAGGTGCGCGAAAACATGGTGATATAGGGGAAGCTATGAGAGGTTAGGAAAGACACGGCGATATAGGGGAAGCTATGAGAGGTGAGCAATAACACAGCGATAAAGATGAATCTATGGGATGTGCGCGAAATGACAGCGATATAGGGGAAGTTATGAGAGGTGCGCAAGGCACAGCGATATAGGGGATGCTATGGGAGGTGCGTGAATACACAGCGATATAGGGGACGTGATGAGATGTGCATGAAAACGCACTGATATTAGGGAAGGTATGAGAGGTGCACAAAAACACAGCGATATAGGAGAAGTTATCAGAGGTGTGGGAAAATACAGTGATATAGGGGAAGGTATGAGAGGTGCACGAAGGCACAGCGATATAGGGGATGCTATGGGAGGTGCGCAAAAACACAGCGATATAGGAGACGGTATGAGATGTGCATAAAAACATGGCGATATAGGGGCAGGTATGAGAGGTGCGCGTAAACATGGCGATATAGGGGAAAGTATGAGAGGTGCGCGAAAACTTGGCGTTACAGGGGAATGCATCAGAGGTGCCAGAAAACACAGCGATGTAGTGGAATACATGAGAGGTGCGCGAAAACAGGGCAATATAGTGGAAACTATGGGATGTGCACGAAAACAGGGCGATATAGGGGAAGCTATGAGAGGTGCGCGAAAACACAGCGATATAGGGGACGCAATGGGACGTGCGCGAAAACACAGTGATATAGGGGAAGTTATGAGAGGTGTGCGAGAACACAGCGATATAGGGGAAATTATGAGAGGTGTGCGAAAACATGGCGATACGGGAGAATGTATCAGATGTGCAAGAAAACACAGCGATATAGGGGAAGTATTGAGAGGATCGAAAACATAGCGATCTAGGTGAAAACTTAAGAGATGTGCATGAAAACACAGCGATATTGGGGAAGCCATGAGAGGTGCGCAAAAATAGGGCGATACAGGAGAAATTATGAGAAGTGCGTGAAAACACAGCGATATAGAGGGAGCGATGAGCGGCGCATGAAAACACAGCGATATAGGGGAAGGTATGGAAGGTGCGCAAAAACGGGACGATATAGGGGACGGTATGAGAGGTGCGCGAAGTCACAGCAATACAAGGGATTCTATGGGAGGTGCGCGAATACACAGCGATATAGGGGACGCTATGGGACATGCGCAAAAAAACTGATAAAGGTGAAGTTATGAGAGGTGTGCAAGAACACGGCGATATAGGGGAAATTGTAAGAGGTGCGCAAAAGCATGGCAATACAGGAGAATGTATCAGAGGTGCGAGTAAACACAGCGATATAGGGGAAGTAATGATAGGAGCAAAAACATAGCGATATAGGTGAAGACATGCGAGGTGCGCGAAAACACGACGATATTGGGTAAGGTATGAGAGGTGAGCAATAACACAGCGATCAAGGTGAAACTATGGGATGTGCGCGAAAACAGCGATGTAGGCGAAGCTATGGGACGTGTGCGAAAACACAGCGATATAGGGGAAGGTATGAGAGGTGCGCAAAAATACATTGATATAGGGGAAGGTATGAGAGGTGTGCGAAAACTGTGTGATATAGATGAAGTTATGAGAGGTATGCGAAGGCACAGCAATATAGGGGATGCTATGGAAGGTGTGCGAAAACACAGTGACATAGTGGAAGACAGGGGAGGTGCGCGAAAACACGGTGATATAGGGGAAGCTATGAGAGGTGAGCAAAAACACGGCGATATAGGGGAAGCTATGAGAGGTGAGCAATAACACAGCGATAAAGGTGAATCTATGGGATGTGCGCGAAAAGACAGCTATATAGGGAAGGTATGAGAGCTGCGCAAGGCACAGTGATATAGGGGGAGGTATGAGAGGTGCACGAAAACACAGCGATATAGGGGACGTGATGAGATGTGCATGAAAACGCAGTGATATTAGGGAAGGTATGAGAGGTGCACAAAAACACAGCGATATAGGGGAGGTTATGAGAGGTGTGTGAAAACACAGCGATATAGGGGGAGGTATGAGAGGTGCATGAAGGCACAGCATTATAAGGGATGCTATGGGATGTGCGCGAATACACAGCGATACAGGGGACGTTATGAGATGTGCATGAAAACACGGCAATATAGGGGAAGGTATAAGAGCTGCGTAAAATACAGTGATATTGGAGAAGTTATGAGAGGTGCGTGAAAACACCGCGATATAGGGGAAGGTATGAGACGTGCACGAAAGCACGGCGATATTGGGGAAGGTATGGGAGGTGCGCGAAAACAGTGCGATATAGGGGAAGTTATGTGAAGTGCTCGAAGGCACAGCGATATAAGGGATGCTATGAAAGGTGCGCGAAAACACCGTGATATAGTGGAAGACATGAGAGGTGCGCAAAAACAGGGCAATATAGTGGAACCGATGGGATGTGCGCGAAACCACGGCGATACAGGGGAATGTATCAGAGGTGCGAGAAAACACAGCGATATAGGGGACGCTATGGGACATGCGCAAAAAAGCAGTGATATAGGGGAAGGTATGAGAGGTGTGCGAGAACACGGCAATATAGGGGAAATTGTAAGAGGTGCGCGAAAACATGCAATACAGGAGAATGTATCAGAAGTGCGAGAAAACACAGTGATATAGGGGAAGTAATGATAGGAGCGAAAACATAGCAATATAGGTGAAGACATGCGAGGTGCGCGAAAACACGGCGATATAGGGTAAGCTATGAGAGGTGAGCAATAACACAGCGATCAAGGGGAAGTTATGGGATGTGCGCAAAAACAGCGATGTAGGGGAAGCTATGGGAGGTGCGCGAAAACCCAGCGATATAGGGGAAGTTATGAAATGCGCATGAATACACGGCGATAGTCGGGAATCCATGAGAGGTGTGCGGAAACACAGCGATATAGGGAAAGGTATGAGAGCTGCGTGAAAACACAGTGATATAGGGGAAGGTATGAGAGGAGTGCGAAAACAGGGCGTTATAGGGGAAGTTATGAGAGGTGCGTGAAAACCCAGCGACATTGGGGACGTTATGAGATGTGCTTAAAAACACAGTGATATTGGGGAAGGTATGAGAGGTGTGCAAAAACACAGCGATATACGGGAATGCATAAGAGGAGTGCGAAAACAGGGCGATATAGGGGAAGTTAAGAGAATTGCGTGAAAACACAGCGATTTAGGGGAAGGTATGAGAGGAGTACGAAAACACAGCGATTTCGGGAAAGTATGGGAGGTGCGCGAAAACAGGGCGATATAGGGGAAGCTATGAGAGGTGAGCAAAAACACAGCGATACAGGGGAAACTATGGGAGGTGCGTGAATGCACAGCGATATAGGGGACGTGATGAGATGTGCATGAAAATGCAACGATATTAGTGAAGGTATGAGAGGAGCACGAAAACACAGCGATATAGGGGAAGTTATGAGTGGTGCCCGAAAACAGCGATATAGGTGAAGGAATGGGAGATGCGCGAAAACAGGGCGATATAGATGAAGTTATGAGAGGGATGCGATGGCACAGCAATATAGGGGATTCTATGGAATGTGCGCGAAAACACAGTGATATAGGGGAAGACAGGAGAGGTGCGCGAAAGCACGGCGATATAGGGGAATCTATGAGAAGTGAGGAAAAACACGGCGATACAGGGGAAGCTATGAGAGGTGAGCAATAACACAGCGATAGAGGTGAATCTATGCGATGTGCGCGAAAAGACAGCGATATAAGGGAAGATATGAGAGGTGCGCAAGGCACAGCGATATAGGGGGAGGTATGAGAGGTGCATGAAAACAGGGTGATATAGATGAAGGCACAGCAATATAGTGGATGCTATGGAAGGTGCACGAAAACACAATGATATAGGGGAAGACATGAGAGGTGTGCGAAAACACAGCGAATTAGGGGAAGTTATCAGAGGTGCACGAAGGCACAGTGATATAGGGGACGGTATGAGATGTGTATGAAAACACAGCGAAATAGGGGAAGGTATGAGAGGTACACGAAAACAGCGATATAGGTGAAGGAATGGGAGGTGCGCGAAAACAGGGCGATATAGGGGAAAGTATGAGAGGAGCGCGAAGACACAGCGCATTATAGGGGATGCTATGGGAGGTGCGCGAATACACAGCGATATAGGGGACTTTATGAGATGCGCATAACAACACGGCGATATAGGGGAAGTTACCAGTGGTGCCCAAAAACACGGCGATACAGGGGAAGCTATGAGAGGTGAGCAATAACACAGCGATAAAGGTGAATCTATGGGATGTGCGCAAAAAGACAGCGATATAGGGGAAGTTATGAGAGGTGCGCAAGGCACAGCGATATAGGGGATGCTATGGGAGGTGCGTGAATACACAGCGATATAGGGGACGTGATGAGATGTGCATGAAAACGCAGTGATATTAGGGAAGGTATGAGAGGTGCACAAAAACACAGCGATATAGGAGATGTTATGAGAGGTGTGCGAAAACACGGCGATATAGGGGAAAGTATGAGAGGTGCGCGAAAACTTGGCGTTACAGGGGAATGCATCAGAGGTGCCAGAAAACACAGCGATGTAGTGGAATACATGAGAGGTGCGCGAAAACAGGGCAATATAGTGGAAGCTATGGGATGTGCACAAAAACAGGGCGATATAGGGAAAGCTATGAGAGGTGCGTGAAAACACAGCGATATAGGGACGCAATGGGACGTGCGCGAAAACACAGTGATATGGGGGCAGGTATGAGAGGTGCGCATAAACACGGCAATATAGGGGAAAGTATGAGAGATGTGCAAAAACTTGGCGATATTGGGGAAAGTATGAGAGGTGCGCGAAAACTTGGCATTACAGGGGAATGCATCAGAGGTGCCAGAGAACACAGCGATGTAGTGGAAGACATGAGAGGTGCGTGAAAACAGGGCAATATAGTGGAAGGTATGGGATGTGCGCGAAAACAGAGCGATATAGGGGAAGGTATGAGAGGTGCGCGAAGGCACAGCGATATAGGGGAAGGTATGGGAGGTGCTCGATAACAAGTTGATACAGGGAACTGTATCAGAAGTGCGAGAACACAGAGCGATATAGGGGAAGTAATGAGAGGAGCGGAAACACAGCGATGTAGGTGAAGAAATGAGAGGTGCGCGAAAACAGGATGATATACGGGAAGGTATGAGAGGTGCGCAAAAACAAAGCGATGTAGGCGAAACCATGGGAGGTGCACGGGAAACAGGGCTATCTCGGGGAAGGTATGAGAGGTGCGTGAAGGCACAGTGATATAGGGGAAGTTATGAGAGGTGCGTGAATACACAGCGATATATGGGACGTTAAGAGATGTGCATGAAAACACGGCGATATTGGGGAAACCATGAGAGTTGCGCAAAAATTCGGCGATATAGGAGAAATTATGAGAGGAGCGTGAAAACACAGCGATATTGAGGGAGGTATGAGCGGTGCATGAAAACACAGCGATATAGGGGAAGGTATGGAAGGTGCGCGAAAACAGGGCGATATAGGGGAAGGTATGAGAGGTGCGCGAAGGCACAGCAATATAAGGGATGCTATGGGAGGTGCGTGAATACACAGCGATATAGGGGACGCTGTGAGATGTGCATGAAAACACTGCAATATAGGGGAAGATATAAGAGCTGCACAAAAATACAGTGATATAGGAGAAGTTATGAGAGGTGTGCGAAAACACAGTGATATAGGGGAAGGTATGAAAGGTGCACGAAAACGCAGTATTAGAATGAAAGGCATAGGAGGTGCGCGAAAACAGGGCGATATAGGGGAACGTATGAGAGGAGCACGAAGGCACAGTGATATAGGGGATGCTATGGGAGGTGCGCAAAAACACAGCGATATAGGAGACGGTATGAGATGTGCATAAAAACATGGCGATATAGGGGCAGGTATGAGAGGTGCGCGTAAACACGGCGATATAGGGGAAAGTATGAGAGGTGCGCGAAAACTTGGCGTTACAGGGGAATGCATCAGAGGTGCCAGAAAACACAGCGATGTAGTGGAATACATGAGAGGTGCGCGAAAACAGGGCAATATAGTGGAAGCTATAGGATGTGCACGAAAACAGGGCGATATAGGGGAAGCTATGAGAGGTGCGCGAGAACACAGCGATATAGGGGACACAATGGGACGTGCGTGAAAACACAGTGATATAGGGGAAGTTATGAGAGGTGTGCGAGAACACGGCGATATGGGAGAATGTATCAGACGTGCAAGAAAACACAGCAATATAGGGGAAGTATTGAGAGGTGTGCGAAAACACAGCGATATAGGGGAAGGTATGAAAGGTGCAGGAAAACGCAGTGATATAAGGGAAAGTATAGGAGGTGCGCGAAAACAGGGCGATATAGGGCAAGGTATGAGAGGTGCACGAAGGCACAGCGATATAGGGGATGCTATGGTAGGTGCGCAAAAACACAGCGATATAGGAGACGGTATGAAATGTGCATAAAAACATGGCGATATAGGGGCAGGTATGAGAGGTGCGCGTAAAAACGGCGATATAGGGGAAAGTATGAGAGGTGCGCGACAACTTGGCGTTACAGGGGAATGCATCAGAGGTGCCAGAGAACACAGCGATGTAGTGGAAGACATGAGAGGTGCGCGAAAACAGGACAATATAGTGGAAGGTATGGGATGTGCGCGAAAACAAGGCGATATAGGGGAAAGTATGAGAGGTGCGCGAAGGCACAGCGATATAGGGGAAGATATGGGAGGTGCTCGAAAACACGTTGATACAGGGAACTCTATCAGAAGTGCGAGAAAACAGAGCGATATAGGGGAAGAAGTGAGAGGAGCGGAAACACAGCGATGCAGGAAAAGAAATGAGAGGTGCGCGAAAACACGGCGATATAGGGGAAGGTATGAGAGGTGCGCAAAAACACAGCGATGTAGGCGAAACCATGGGAGGTGCACGGGAAACAGGGCTATATAGGGGAAGGTATGAGCGATGCACGAAGGCACAGCGATATAAGGGATGCTATGGGAGGTGCGTGATTACACAGAGATATGGGAGCCGTTATGAGATGTGCATGAAAACACGGCGATATTGGGGAAGCCATGAGAGGTGTGCGAAAATACAGCGGTATAGGGGACGGTATGGGAGGTGTACGAAAACAGGGCGACATAGGGGAAGGTATGAGAGGTGCACGAAGGCACAGTGATATAGGGGATGCTATGGCAGTTGCGCGAATACACAGCGATATATAGGACGTTAAGAGATGTGCATGAAAACGCGGCGATATTGGAGAAGCCATGAGAGGAGCGCAAAAATACGGCGATATAGGAGAAATTATGAGAGGTGCGTGAAAACACAGCGAGATAAGGGAAGGTATGAGAGGTGCAGGAAAACACAGCAATATTGGGGAAGATATGGGCGGTGCGCGAAAACCGGGCGATATAGGGGAAGTTATGAGAGGTGCGCGAAGGCACAGCGATATAGGGGATGCTATGAGAAGTGCGCGAAAACACCGTGATATAGGGGAAGACATGAGAGGTGCGCAGAAACAGGGCAATATAGTGGAACCTATGGGATGTGCGCGAAGCCACAACGATACAGGGGAATGTATCAGAGGTGCGAGAAAACACAGCGATATAGGGGACGCTATGGGACATGCGCAAAAAAACAGTGATATGGGGAAGGTATGAGAGGTGTGCGAGAACACGGCGATATAGGGGAAATTGTAAGAGGTGCGCGAAAACATGGCAATACAGGAGAATGTATCAGAGGTGCGAGAAAACACAGCGATATAGGGGAAGTAATGACAGGAGCGAAAACATAGCGATATAGGTGAAGACATGCGAGGTGCGCAAAAACACGGCGATATAGGGTAAGCTATTAGAGGTGAGCAATAACACAGCGATCAAGGTGAAGCTATGGGATGTGCGCGAAAACAGCGATGTAGGCGAAGCTATGGGAGGTGCGCGAAAACACAGCGATATAGGGGACGGTATGAGATGTGCATGAATACACGGCGATACTGGGGAAGCCATGAGAGGTGCCTGAAAACACAGCGATATAGGGGAAGGTGTGAGAGGTGTGCAAAAACACAGCGATATAGGAGAAGTTAAGAGAGGTGCGCGAAAACACAGCGATATAGGGGAAGCTATGAGAGGTGCGCAAGGCACAGCGAAATAGGGAATACTATGGGATGCGCGCGAATACACAGTGATATAGGGGACGTGATGAGATGTGCAAGAAAACGCAAAGGTATTAGGGAAGGTATGGGAGGTGCACGAATACACAGCGATATAGGGGACGTTATGAGATGTGCATAAAATCACGGTGATATAAGGGAAGTTATGAGAGGTGCGCAAAAATACAGAAATATAGGAGAAGTTATGAGAGGTGCGTGAAAACACAACGATATAGGGGGAGGTATGAGAGGTACACGAAAACGCAGCGATATAAGGGAAGGTATAGGAGGTGCGTGAAACCAGGGCAATATAGGGGAAGGTATGAGAGGTGCACAAACACGCAGCGATATAATGGAAGGTATAGGAGGTGGGCGAAAACAGGGCAATATAGGGGAAGGTATGAGAGGTGCACGAAGGCACAGCGATATAAGGGATGCTATGTGAGGTGCGTGAATATACAGCGATATAGGGGACGTGATAAGATGTGCATGAAAACGCAGCGATATTAGGGAAGGTATGATAGGTGCACAAAAACACAGCGATATAGGAGAAGTTATGAGAGGTGTGTGAAAACACAGAGATATAGGGGAAGGTATGACAGGTGCACGAAAACAGCGATATACGTGAAGGAATGGGAGGTGCGCAAAAACAGGGCGATATAGGTGAAGGAATGGGACGTGCGCGAAAACAGGGCGATATAGGGGAAGGAATGAGAGGTGCGTGAAGACACAGCGCAATATAGGGGATGCTATGGGAGGTGCGCGAATACACAGCGATATAGGGGACTTTATGAGATGCGCATAACAACACGGCGAATTAGGGGAAGTTACCAGTGGTGCCCAAAAACACGGCGATACAGGGGAAGCTATGAGAGGTGAGCAATAACACAGCGATAAAGGTGAATCTAGGGGATGTGCGCGAAAAGACAGCGATATAGGGGAAGGTATGAGAGGTGCGCAAGGCACAGCGATATACGGGGAGGTATGAGAGGTGCACGAAAACACAGCGATATAGGGGAAGGTATGGAAGGTGCTCGAAAACTGGGCGATATAGATGAAGTTATGAGAGGTATGCGAAGGCACAGCAATATAGGGGATGCTATGGAAGTTGCGCGAAAACACAGTCACATAGTGGAAGACAGGAGAGGTGCGCGAGAACACGGTGATATAGGGGAAGCTATGAGAGGTGAGCAATAACACACGATAAAGGTGAATCTATGGGATGTGCGCGAAAAGACAGCGATATAGGGGAAGTTATGAGAGGTGCGCAAGGCACAGCGATATAGGGGATGCTATGGGAGGTGCGTGAATACACAGCGATATAGGGGACGTGATGAGATGTGCATGAAAACGCAGTAATATTAGGGAAGGTATGAGAGGTGCACAAAAACACAGCGATATAGGAGAAGTTATGAGAGGTGTGCGAGAACACGGCGATATAGGGGAAATTATGAGAGGTGTGCGAAAACACGGTGATACGGGAGAATGTATCAGATGTGCAAGAAAACACAGCGATATAGGGGAAGTATTGAGAGGATCGAAAACATAGCGATCTAGGTGAAGACATGAGAGGTGCGCGAAAATATGGTGATATAGGGGAAGCTATGAGAGGTGAGGAAAAACACGACGATACAGGGGAAGCTATGAGAAGTGAGCAATGACACAGCGATAAAGGTGAATCTGTGGGATGTGCGCGAAAAGACAGCGATATAGGGGGAGGTATGAGAGGTGCATGAAAACACAGCGATATAGGGGAAGGTATGGAAGGTGCTTGAAAACTGGGTTATATAGATGAAGTTATGAGAGGAATGCGAAGGCACAGCAATATAGGGGATGCCATGGAATGTGCACGAAAACATAGTGACATCGTGGAAGACAGGAGAGGTGCGCGAAAACATGGTGATATAGGGGAAGCTATGAGAGGTTAGCAAAAACACGGCGATATAGGGGAAGCTATGAGAGGTGAGCAATAACACAGCGATAAAGATGAATCTATGGGATGTGCGCGAAACGACAGCGATATAGGGGAAGTTATGAGAGGTGCGCAAGGCACAGCGATATAGGGGATGCTATGGGAGGTGCGTGAATACACAGCGATATAGGGGATGTGATGAGATGTGCATGAAAACACGGCAATATAGGGGAAGGTATAAGAGCTGCGTAAAATACAGTGATATTGGAGAAGTTATGAGAGGTGCGTGAAAACACCGCGATATAGGGGAAGGTATGAGACGTGCACGAAAGCACGGCGATATTGGGGAAGGTATGGGAGGTGCGCGAAAACAGTGCGATATAGGGGAAGTTATGTGAAGTGCTCGAAGGCACAGCGATATAAGGGATGCTATGAAAGGTGCGCGAAAACACCGTGATATAGTGGAAGACATGAGAGGTGCGCAAAAACAGGGCAATATAGTGGAACCTATGGGATGTGCGCGAAACCACGGCGATACAGGGGAATGTATCAGAGGTGCGAGAAAACACAGCGATATAGGGGACGCTATGGGACATGCGCAAAAAAGCAGTGATATAGGGGAAGGTATGAGAGGTGTGCGAGAACACGGCAATATAGGGGAAATTGTAAGAGGTGCGCGAAAACATGCAATACAGGAGAATGTATCAGAAGTGCGAGAAAACACAGCGATATAGGGGAAGTAATGATAGGAGCGAAAACATAGCGATATAGGTGAAGACATGCGAGGTGCGCGAAAACACGGCGATATAGGGTAAGCTATGAGAGGTGAGCAATAACACAGCGATCAAGGGGAAGTTATGGGATGTGCGCAAAAACAGCGATGTAGGCGAAGCTATGGGAGGTGCGCGAAAACCCAGCGATATAGGGGAAGTTAAGAAATGCGCATGAATACACGGCGATAGTCGGGAAGCCATGAGAGGTGTGCGGAAACACAGCGATATAGGGAAAGGTATGAGAGCTGCGTGAAAACACAGTGATATAGGGGAAGGTATGAGAGGAGTGCGAAAACAGGGCGTTATAGGGGAAGTTATGAGAGGTGCGTGAAAACCCAGCGACATTGGGGACGTTATGAGATGTGCTTGAAAACACAGTGATATTGGGGAAGGTATGAGAGGTGTGCAAAAACACAGCGATATACGGGAATGCATAAGAGGAGTGCGAAAACAGGGCGATATAGGGGAAGTTAAGAGAATTGCGTGAAAACACAGCGATTTCGGGAAAGTATGGGAGGTGCGCGAAAACAGGGCGATATAGGGGAAGCTATGAGAGGTGAGCAAAAACACAGCGATACAGGGGAAACTATGGGAGGTGCGTGAATGCACAGCGATATAGGGGACGTGATGAGATGTGCATGAAAATGCAACGATATTAGTGAAGGTATGAGAGGAGCACGAAAACACAGCGATATAGGGGAAGTTATGAGAGGTGCCCGAAAACAGCGATATAGGTGAAGGAATGGGAGATGCGCGAAAACAGGGCGATATAGATGAAGTTATGAGAGGGATGCGATGGCACAGCAATATAGGGGATTCTATGGAATGTGCGCGAAAACACAGTGATATAGGGGAAGACAGGAGAGGTGCGCGAAAGCACGGCGATATAGGGGAATCTATGAGAGGTGAGCAATAACACAGCGATCAAGGGGAAGTTATGGGATGTGCGCAAAAACAGCGATGTAGGCGAAGCTATGGGAGGTGCGCGAAAACCCAGCGATATAGGGGAAGTTAAGAAATGCGCATGAATACACGGCGATAGTCGGGAAGCCATGAGAGGTGTGCGGAAACACAGCGATATAGGGAAAGGTATGAGAGCTGCGTGAAAACACAGTGATATAGGGGAAGGTATGAGAGGAGTGCGAAAACAGGGCGTTATAGGGGAAGTTATGAGAGGTGCGTGAAAACCCAGCGACATTGGGGACGTTATGAGATGTGCTTGAAAACACAGTGATATTGGGGAAGGTATGAGAGGTGTGCAAAAACACAGCGATATACGGGAATGCATAAGAGGAGTGCGAAAACAGGGCGATATAGGGGAAGTTAAGAGAATTGCGTGAAAACACAGCGATTTCGGGAAAGTATGGGAGGTGCGCGAAAACAGGGCGATATAGGGGAAGCTATGAGAGGTGAGCAAAAACACAGCGATACAGGGGAAACTATGGGAGGTGCGTGAATGCACAGCGATATAGGGGACGTGATGAGATGTGCATGAAAATGCAACGATATTAGTGAAGGTATGAGAGGAGCACGAAAACACAGCGATATAGGGGAAGTTATGAGAGGTGCCCGAAAACAGCGATATAGGTGAAGGAATGGGAGATGCGCGAAAACAGGGCGATATAGATGAAGTTATGAGAGGGATGCGATGGCACAGCAATATAGGGGATTCTATGGAATGTGCGCGAAAACACAGTGATATAGGGGAAGACAGGAGAGGTGCGCGAAAACACGGCGATATAGGGGAATCTATGAGAAGTGAGGAAAAACACGGCGATACAGGGGAAGCTATGAGAGGTGAGCAATAACACAGCGATAGAGGTGAATCTATGCGATGTGCGCGAAAAGACAGCGATATAAGGGAAGATATGAGAGGTGCGCAAGGCACAGCGATATAGGGGGAGGTATGAGAGGTGCATGAAAACGGTGATATAGATGAAGGCACAGCAATATAGTGGATGCTATGGAAGGTGCACGAAAACACAATGATATAGGGGAAGACATGAGAGGTGTGCGAAAACACAGCGAATTAGGGGAAGTTATGAGAGGTACACGAAGGCACAGCGATATAGGGGATGCTATGGGAGGTGCGCGAAAACACAGTGATATAGGGGACGGTATGAGATGTGTATGAAAACACAGCGAAATAGGGGAAGGTATGAGAGGTACACGAAAACAGCGATATAGGTGAAGGAATGGGAGGTGCGCGAAAACAGGGCGATATAGGGGAAGGTATGAGAGGTGCGCGAAGGCACAGCAATATAAGGGATGCTATGGGAGGTGTGCGAATACACAGTGATATAGGGAACGCTATGAGATGTGCATGAAAACACGGCAATATAGGGGAAGGTATAAGAGCTGCACAAAAATACAGTGATATAGGAGAAGTTATGAGAGGTGCGTGAAAATACAGCGAGATAAGGGAAGGTATGAGAGGTGCAGGAAAACATAGCAATATTGGGGAAGATATGGGTGGTGCACGAAAACCGGGCGATATAGGGGAAGTTAAGAGAGGTGCGCGAAGGCACAGCGATATAGGGGATGCTATGAGAGGTGCGCGAAAACACCATGATATAGGGGAAGACATGAGAGGTGCGCAAAAACAGGGCAATATAGTGGAACCTATGGGATGTGCGCGAAACCACAACGATACAGGGTAATGTATCAGAGGTGCATGAAAACACAGCGATATAGGGGAAGGTATGAGAGGTGCACAAAAACACAGCGATATAGGGGAAGGTATGAAAGGTGCACGAAAACGCAGTGATATAATGAAAGGCATGGGAGGTGCGCGAAAACAGGGCGATATAGGGGAACGTATGAGAGGAGTACGAAGGCACAGCGATATAGGGGATGCTATGGGACGTGCGCAAAAATACAGCGATATAGGAGACGGTATGAGATGTGCATAAAAACATGGCGATATAGGGGCAGGTATGAGAGGTGCGCGTAAACACAGCGATATAGGGGAAGGTATGAGAGGTGCGCAAAAACTTGGCGATATAGGAGAAGTTATGAGAGGTGTGTGAAAACACAGCGATATAGGGGAAGGTATGAGAGGTGCGGGAAGGCACAGCGATATAGGGGATTCTATTGGAGGTGCGTGAATAGTCAGCGATATAGGGGACGTTATGAGATGTGCATAAAAACACGGCGATATAGGGGAAATTATGAGAGGTGCGCAAAAATACAGCAATATAGGAGAAGTTATGAGAGGTGAGTGAAAACACAGCGATATAGGGGGAGTTATGAAAGGTGCACGAAAACACAACGATATAGGGGAAGGTATGGGGGGTGCTCGAAAACAGGGCGATGTAGGGGAAGGTATGAGAGGAGTGTGAAGACACAGCAATATAGGGGATGCTATGGGAGCTGCGCGAAAACACAGTGATATAGGGGAAGACATGAGAGGTTCTTGAATGTTGCGCAAAATAGTGGAAGCTATGAGAGGTGAGCAAAAACACGGCGATATAGGCAAAGCTATGAGAGGTGAGCAATAACACAGCGATAAAGGTGAATCTATGGGATGTGCGCAAAAAAAAAGTGATATAGGGGAAGTTATGAGAGGTGCACGAAAACGCAGCGATATAAGGGAAGGTATAGGAGGTGCGCGAAAACTGGGCAATATAAGGGAAGGTATGAGAGGTGCACGAAGGCACAGCGATATAGGGGATGCTATGGGAGGTGCGCAAAAACACAGCGATATAGGAGACGGTATGAGATGTGCATAAAAACATGCGATAGAGGGGGAGGTATGAGAGGTGCGCGTAAACACGGCGATATAGGGGAAAGTATGAGAGGTGCGCGAAAACTTGGCGTTACGGGGAATGCATCAGAAGTGCCAGAAAACACAGTGATGTAGTGGAAGACATGAGAGGTGCGCGAAAACAGGGCAATATAGTGGAAGGTATGGGATGTGCACGAAAACAGGGTGATATAGGGGAAGGTATGAGAGGTGCGCGAAAAAACAGCAATATAGGGGACGCTATGGGACGTGCGCGAAAACACAGTGATATAGGGGAAGTTATGAGAGGTGTGCGACATAGGGGAAATTATCAGAGGTGTGAAAAAACACTGCGATACGGGAGAATGTATCAATTGTGCGAGAAAACACAGCGATTTAGGGGAAGTATTGAGAGGAGCGAAAACATAGCGATCTAGGTGAAGACATGAGAGGTGAGCAAAAACACGGCAATACAGGGGAAGCTATGAGAGGTGAGCAATAACACAGCCATAGAGGAGAATCTATGGGATGTGCGTGAAAAGACAGCGATATAGGGGAAGATATGAGAGGTGTGCAAGGCACAGCGATATAGGAGAAGTTATGAGAGGTGTGCGAAAACACAGCGATATAGGGGAAGGTATGAAAGGTGCACGAAAACACAAAGATATATACGGGAATGAAAGGGAGGTGCACGAATACGCAGCGATATAGGGGACGTTATGAGATGTGCATGAAAACACAGCCATATAGGGGAAGTATTGAGAGGAGCAAAAACATACCGATCTCGGTGAAGACATGAGAGGTGAGCAAAAACACGGCGATACAGGGGAAGTTATGAGAGGTGAGCAATAACACAGCGATAAAGCTGAATTTATGGGATGTGCGCGAAAAGACAGCGATATAGGGGAAGCTATGAGAGGTGCGCAAGGCACAGCGATATAGGGGAAGCTATGAGAGGTGCGCAAGGCACAGCGATATAGGAGATGCTATGAGAGGTGCGCAAATACACAGCGATATTGGAGAAATTATGAGAGGTGTATGAAAACTCAGCGATATTAGGGAAGGTATGAGAGGTGCACAAAAACTCAGTGATATAGGAGAAGTTATGAGAGGTGTGTGAAAACACAGCTATATAGGGGAAGGTATGAGAGGTGCGCAAAAACACAGCGATGTAGGCGAAGCCATGGGAGGTGTGCGGGAAACAGGGCCATATAGGGGAAGGTATGAGCGATGCGCAAAGGCACAGCGATATAGGGGATGCTATGCGAGGTGCGTGAATACACAGCGATATATGGGACGTTAAGAGATGTGCATGAGAACACGGCGATATTGGGGAAGCCATGAGAGGTGCGCAAAAATAAGGCGATATAGGAGAAATTATGAGAGGTGCGTGAAAACACAGCGATATAGAGGGATGTATGAGAGGTGCATGAAAACACAATGATATAGAGGAAGGTATGGAAGGTGCGCGAAAACAGGGCGATATAGGGGACGGTATGAGAGGTGCGCAAAGGCACAGCAATACAAGTGATGCTATGGGAGGTGTGCGAATACACAGCGATACAGGGGAATGTATCAGAGGCGCGAGAAAACACAGCGATATAGGGGACGCTATGGGACATGCACAAAAAAACAGTGATATAGGTGAAGGTATGAGAGGTGTGCGAGAACACGGCGATATAGGGGAAATTGTAATAGGTGCGCAAAAGAATGGCAATACAAGAGAATGTATCAGAGGTGCGAGAAAACACAGCGATATAGGGGAAGTAATGAAAGGAGCAAAAACATAGTGATATAGGTGAAGACATGCGAGGTGCTCGAAAACACGACGATATTGGGTAAGCTATGAGAGGTGAGCAATAACACAGCGATCAAGGTGAAGCTATGGGATGTGCGCAATAACAGCAATGTAAGCGAAGCTATGGGAGGTGTGCGAAAACACAGCGATATAGGGGAAGGTAGGAGAGGAGCACGAAAACACAGCGATATCGGGGAAGGTATGGGAGGTGCGCGAAAACAGGGCGATATACGGGAATGCATGAGAGGTGAGGAAAAACACAGCGATACAGGGGAAACTATGAGAGGTGAGCAATAACACAGCGATAAAGGTGAATCTATGGGATGTGCGCAAAAACACAGCGATATAGGGGAAGGTATGAGAGGTGCGTGAAGGCACAGCAATATAGGGGATCCTATGGGCGGTGTGCAAATACACAGCGATATAGGGGACGTTATGAGATGTGCATAACAATACGGCGATATAGGGGAAGTTATAAGAGGTGCGCAAAAACACGGCGATGTAGGGGAAGCTATGAGAGGTGAGCAATAACACAGCGATAAAAGTGAATCTATGGGATGTGCGCGACAAGACAGCGATATAGGGGAAGGTACGAGAGGTGCGCAAGGCACAGCGATATAGGAGAAGGTATGGAAGGTGCTTGAAAAAAGAGTGATATAGATGAAGTTATGAGAGGTATGCGAAGGCACAGCAATATAGGGGATGCTATTGAAGGTGCGCGAAAACCCAGTGATATAAGGGAAGACATGAGAGGTGCGCGAAAACAAGGCAATATAGTGGAAGTTATGAGAGGTGCGCGAAAACAGGGCAATATAGGGGAAGTTATGAGAGGTGCACGTAAACGCAGCGATATAAGGGAAGGTATAGGAGGTGCGCGAAAACTGGGCGATATACGGGAAGGTATGAGAGGTGCACGAAGGCACAGTGATATAGGGGATGCTATGGGAGGTGCGCAAAATCACAGCGATATAGGAGACGGTATGAGATGTGCATAAAAACATGGCGATATAGGGGGAGGTATGAGAGGTGCGCGTAAACACGGCGATATAGGGGAAAGTATGAGAGGTGCGCGAAAACTTGGCGTTACAGGGGAATGCATCAGAGGTGCCAGAAAACACAACGATGTAGTGGAAGACATGAGAGGTGCGCGAAAACAGGGCAATATAGTGGAAGGTATGGGATGTGCGCGAAAACAGGGCGATATAGGGGAAGGTATGAGAGGTGCGCGAAAACACAGCAATATAGGGGACGCTATGGGACGTGCGCGAAGGCACAGCGATATAGCAGATTCTATGGGAGGTGCGCTAATACACAGCGATATAGGGGACGTTATGAAATGTGCATGAAAACATGGCGATATAGGGGAAGGTATGAGAGGTGCATGAAAACACAGCGATATAGGGGAAGGAATGGGAGCTGCGCGTAAACAGGGCGATATAGGGGAAGGTATGAGAGGAGCGCCAAGGCACATCGATATAGGGGATGCTATGGGAGGTGCATGAAAACACAGTAATATAGAGGAAGACATGAGAGGTGCATGAAAACAGGGCAATATAGTGAACGCTATGGGTGTGCGCGAAAACATGGCGATACAGGGACAGTATGAGAGGTGCCCGAAAACACAGCGATATAGGGGACGCTATGGGACGTGCGCGAAAACACAGCGATATAGGGGAAATTATGAGAGGTGTGCGAGAACATGGCGATATAGGGTAAATTATGAGAGGTGCGCGAAAACATGGCGATACAAGGGAATGTATCAGAGGTGCGAGAAAACACAGCGATATAAGGGAAGTAATGAGAGGAGCGAAAACATAGCGTTATAGGTGAAGACATGAGAGGTCCGCGAAAACACGGCGATATAGGGGAAGCTATGAGAGGTGAGCAATAACACAGCGATAAAGGTGAAGCTATGGTATGTGCGCCAAAACACAGCGATATAGGGGACGGTATGAGATTGCGAGAAAACATGGCGATATAGGGGAAGCCATGAGAGGTGCGCGAAAACACAGCGTATAGGGGAAGGTATCAGAGGTGCGCAAAAACACAGCAATATAGGAGAAATTGTGAGAGGTGCCCGAAAACACAGCGATATAGGGGACGCTATGGGACGTGCGCGAAAACACAGTGATGTAGCGGAATGTATGAGAGGTGTGCGAGAACACGGCGATATAGGTGAAGACATGAGAGGTGCGCGAAAACACGGCGATATAGTGGAAGCTATGAGAGGTGAGCAATAACAGAGTGAAGATGAAGGTGAAGATATGGGATGTGCGCGAAAAGACAACGATATAGGGGAAGGTATGAGAGGTGAGCAATAACAGAGTGAAGATGAAGGCGAAGCTATGGGATGAGCGCAAAAACACGGCGATACGGTGGAATGCCACAGAGGTGCAAGAAATCACAGCGATATAGGGGAAGTTATGAGAGAAGCGAAAACACAGCGATATAGGGGAAGGTATGAGAGGTGCGCAAAATCACAGCGATATAGGGGAAGTTATGAGAGAAGCGAAAACACAGCAATATAGGGGAAGGTATGAGAGGTGCGCAAAAACACAGCGATATAGGGGAAGTTATGAAAGGTGTGTGAAGACACAGTGATATAGGGAAAGGTATGAGAGCTGTGCGAAAACAGGGTGATACAGGGGAAGTTATGAGAGGTGCGTGAAAACACAGCGATATAGGGAAAGGTATGAGAGCTGCACGAAAACAGGGTGATATAGGGGAAGTTATGAGAGGTGCGTGAAAACACATCGATATAGGGGAAGGTATGTGAGGTACGCAAAAGCAGGGCGTTATAGGGGTTTGTATGAGAGGTGAACGAAGGAACAGCGATATAGGGGATGCTAAGGGAGGTGCGCGAAAACACAGTGATATTGGAGACGGTATGAGATGTGCATGAAAACACGGCTGTATAGGGGAAGCTATGAGAGGTGCACGAAAACACAGCGAAATAGGAGAATGTATGAGAGGTGCGCGAAAACTTGTCGATTCATATAAATGCATCAGAGGTGCGAGAAAACACAGCGATGTAGGGGAAGTTATGAGAGGTGTGCAAAAACACAGCGATATAGGGGAAGGTATGAGAGATGCATCAAAACACAGCGATATCGGGGAAGGTATGGGAGGTGCGCGAAAAGCGGGCGATATAGGGGAAGGTATGAGAGGTGCGCGAAAACACAGCAATATAGGGGACGCTATGGGACGTACGCGAAAACACAGTGATATAGGGGAAGGTATGAGAGGTGTGCGACAACACGGCTATATAGGGGATATTATGAAAGGTGTGCAAAAACACGGCGATACGGGAGAATGTATCAATTGTGCGAGAAAACACAGCGATATAGGGGAAGTATTGAGAGGAGCGAAAACATAGCGATCTGGGTGAAGACATGAGAGGTGAGCAAAAACACGGCAGTACAGGGGAAGCTATGAGAGGTGAGCAATAACGCAGCGATAGAGGTGAATCTATGGGATGTGCGCGAAAAGACAGCGATATACGGGAATGCATGAGAGGTGCGCGAAGGCACAGTGATATAGGGGATTCTATGGGCGGTGTGCAAATACACAGCGATATAGGGGACGTTATGAGATGTGCATGAAAACACATCAATATAGGGGAAGTTATGAGATATGCGCAATAATACATCGATATAGGGGAAGGTATGAGAGGGGCGCGAAAACTGGGTGATATAGATGAGGGTGCGCGAAAACACAGTGACATAGGGGAAGACATGAGATGTGCGCGAAAACAAGGCAATATAGTGGAAGCTATGAGAGGTGAGCTAAAAGCCGGCGATACAGGGGAAGCTCTGAGAGGTGAGCAGTAACTCAGCGATAAAGGTGAATCTATAGGATGTGCGCGAAAGGACAGCGATACAGTGGAAGGTATGAGAGGTGCGCAAGGCACAGCGATATAGGGGATGGTATGAGATGTGCATGAATACACGGCGATAGTCGGGAATCCATGAGAGGTGTGTGAAAACACAGCGATATAGGGGAAGTTATGAGATGTGCATGAAAACACGGCGATATAGGGGAAGTTATGAGAGGTGCACGAAGGCACAGCGATATAGGGGATGCTATGGGAGGTGCGTGAAAACACAGTGATATAGGGGACGGTATGAGATGTGTATGAAAACACGGCGATATATGGGGAACTATGAGACGTGCGCGAAAACACGGTGATATAGGGGAAAGTATGAGAGGTGCGCGAAAACTTGGCGTTACAGGGGAATGCACCAGAGGTGCGAGAAAACACAGCGATGTAGGGGAAGACATGAGAGGTGCTCAAAAACAGGGCTATAGAGTGGAAGCTATGGGATGTGCGCTAAAGCAGGGCGATGTAGGGGAAGGTATGAGAGGTGCGTGAAAGCACAGCGATATAGAGGACGCTATGGGACGTGCGCGAAAACACAGTGATATAGAGGAAGGTATGAGAGATGTGCGAGAACACAGCGAGATTGGGGAAAGTATGAGAGGTTTGCGAAAACTTGGCGTTACAGGGGAATGCATCTGAGGTGCCAGAAAAGACAGCGATGTAGTGGAATACATGAGAGATGCGCGAAGACAGGGCAATATAGTGGAAGCTATGCGATGTGCACGAAAACAGGGCGATATAAGGTAAGGTATGAGAGGAATGCGAGAACACGGCGATATAGGGGAAATTATGAGAGGTGTGCGAAAACACGGCGATACGGGAGAATGTATCAGATGTGCGAGAAAACAGAGCGATATAGGGGAAGTATTGAGAGGAGCGAAAACGTAGTAATCTAGGTGAAGACATGAGAGGTGCGCGAAAACACGGCGATATAGGGGAAGCTATGAGAGGTGAGCAAAAACACGGCGATACAGGGGAAGCTATGAGAGGTGAGCAATAACACGGCGATAATTGTGAATCTATGGGATGTGAGCGAAAAGACAGTGATAAGGGGAAGCTATGAGAGGTGCGCAAGGCACAGCGATATAGGGGATGCTATGGGAGGTGCGTGAATACACAGCGATATAGGGGACGTGATGAGAGGTGCACAAAAACACAGCGATATAGGAAAAGTTATGAGAGGTATGCGAAAACACAGCGATATAAGGGAAGGTATGAAAGGTGCACGAAAGCACAGAGATATATACGGGAAGGAATGGGAGGTGCACGAATACACAGCGATATAGGGGACGCTATGAGATGTACATGAAAACACAGCCATATAGGGGAAGCTATGAGAGGTGCACGAAAATGCTGTGATATAAGGGAACGTATAGGAGGTGCGCGAAAACAGGGCAATATAGGGGAAGTTATGAGAGGTGCACGAAAACGCAGCGATATAAAGGAAGGTATAGGAGGTGCGCGAAAACTGGGCGATATAAGGGAAGGTATGAGAGGTGCATGAAGGCACAGCGATATGGGGGATGCTATGGGAGTTGCGCAAAAACACAGCGATATAGGAGACGGTATGAGATGTGCATAAAAACATGGCGATATAGGGGGAGGTATGAGAGGTGCATGAAGGCACAGCGATATGGGGGATGCTATGGGAGTTGCGCAAAAACACAGCGATATAGGAGACGGTATGAGATGTGCATAAAAACATGGCGATATAGGGGGAGGTATGAGAGGTGCGCGTAAACACGGCGATATAGGGGAAAGTATGAGAGGTGCGCGAAAACTTGGCGTTACAGGGGAATGCATCAGAGGTGCCAGAAAGCACAACAATGTAGTGGAAGACATGAGAGGTGCGCGAAAACAGGGCAATATAGTGGAAGGTATGGGATGTGCATGAAAACAGGGCAATATAGTGGAAGGTATGGGATGTGCGCGAAAACACAGTGATATAGGGGAAGGTATGAGAGGTGTGCGACAACACGGCGATAAAGGGGAAATTATGAGAGGTGTGCAAAAACACGGCGATACGGGAGAATGTATCAATTGTGCGAGAAAACACAGCGATATAGGGGAAGTATTGAGAGGAGCGAAAACATAGCGATCTAGGTGAAGACATGAGAGGTGAGCAAAAACACGGCAATACAGGGGAAGCTATAAGAGGTGAGCAATAACACAACGATAGAGGTGAATCTATGGGATGTGTGGGAAAAGACAGCGATATAGGGGAAGTTATAAGCGGTGCGCAAGGCACAGCGATATCGGGGATGCTATGGGAGGAGCGCGAATACACAGCGATATAGGGGACGTGATGAGATGTGCATGAAAACTCAGTGATATTAGTGAAGGTATGAGAGGTGCACAAAAACACAGTGATATAGGAGAATTTATGAGAGGTGTGTGAAAACACAGCGATATAAGGGAAGGTATGAAAGGTGCACGAAAACACAGCGATATAGGGGAAGGAATCGTAGGTGCGCGAAAATAGGGCGATATAGGGGAAGGTATGAGAGGTGCGCGAAGGCACAGCGATATAGGGTATGCTATGGGAGGTGCGCGAATACACAGCGATATAGGGGACATTATGAGATGTGCATAAAAACACGGCGATATAGGGGAAGTTTTGAGAGGAGCGCAAAAATACAGCAATATAGGAGAATTTATGAGAGGTGCGTGAAAACGCAGCGATATAGAGGGAGTTATGAGAGGTAACGAAAACACAGCGATATAGTGCAAGGTATGGGAGGTGCTTGAAAGCCGGGCGATATAGGGGATGGTATGAGAGGTGTGCGAAGGCCCAGCAATATAGAGGATGCTATGAGAGGTGCGCAAAAATACGGCGATAAAGAGAAATTATGAGAGGTGCGTGAAAACACAGCGATATGGGGGAGGTATGGAAGGTGCATGAAAACAGGGCGATATAGGGGAAGGTATGAGAGGTGCGCGAAGGCACAGCAATATAAGGGATGCTACGAGAGGTGCGCGAATACTCAGCGATATAGGGGACGTTATGAGATGAGCATGAAAACACGGCGATATTGGGGAAGCCATGAGAGGTGTGCGAAAATACAGCGATATAGAGGACAGTATGGGATGTGCGCGAAAACAGGGCGACATAGGGGAAGTTATGAGATGTGCGCGAAGGCAGCAATATAAGGGATGCTATGGGATGTGCGCAAATACACAGCGATATAGGGGACGTTATGAGATGTGCATGAAAACACAGCCATATAGGGGAAGCTATGAGAGGTGCACGAAAACGCAGTGATATAAGGGAAGGTATAGGAGGTTCACGAAAACAGGGCTATATAGGGGAAGGTATGAGAGGTGCACGAAAACGCAGCGATATAAGGGAAGGTATAGTAGGTGCGCGAAAACTGGGCGATATAGGGGAAGGTATGAGAGGTGCGCAAAGGCACAGCGATATAGGGGATGCTATGGGAGGTGCGCAAAAACACAGCGATATAGGAGACGGTATGAGATGTGCATTAAAACATGGCGTTATAGGGGGAGGTATGAGAGGTGCGCGTAAACACTGCGATATAGGGGAAAGTATGAGAGGTGCGCGAAAACTTGGCTTTACAGGGGAATGCATCAGAGGTGCCAGAAAACACAGCGATGTAGTGGACGACATGAGAGGTGCGCGAAAACAGGGCAATATAGAGGACGCTATGGGACGTGCGCGAAAACACAGTGATATAGGGGAATGTATGAGAGTCGTGCGAGAACACGGCGATATAGGGGAAATTATGACAGGTGTGCAAAAACACGGCGATACGGGAGAATGTATCAATTGTGCGAGAAAATACGGCGATATAGGGGAAGTTATGACAAGTGTTTGAAAACACAGCGATATAGGGGAAGTTATGACAGGTGCACGAAAACATAGCGATATAGAGGAAGGAATCGGAGGTGCGCGAAAACTGAGCGATATAGGGGAAGGTATGAGAGGTGCGCAAAGGCACAGCGATATAGGGGATGCTGTGGGAGGTGCGCGAATACACAGTGATATAGGGGACATTATGAGATGAGCACAAAAACAGCGATATAGGGGACGTGATGAGATGTGCATGAAAACGCAGTGATATTAGGGAAGGTATGAGAGGTGCACAAAAACAAAGCGAAATAGGAGAAGATATGAGAGGTGTGTGAAAACACAGCAATATAGGGGAAGGTATGGAAGGTGCGCAAAACAGGGCGATATAGGGGAAGCTATGAGAGGTGAGCAATAACACAGTGATAACGGTGACTCTATGGGATGTGCGCGAAAATACAGCGATATAGGGGAAGGTATGTGAGGTGCGCGAAAACACAGCGATATAGGGGACGGTATGAGATGTGCATGAATACACGGCGATATTGGGGAAGGTATGAGAGGTGTGCAAAAACACAGCGATATAGGAGAAGTTAAGAGAGGTGCGCGAAAACACAGCGATTTAGGGGAAGCTATGAGAGGTGCGCAAGGCACAGCGATATAGGGAATACTATGGGATATGCGCGAAAACACAGCGATATAGGAGACAGTATGAGATGTGCATAAAAGCATGGCGATATTGGGGAAGCCATGAGAGGTGCCTGAAAACACAGCGATATAGGGGAAGGTATGAGAGGTGTGCAAAAGCACAGCGATATAGGGGAAGGTTTGAGAGGTTCACGAAGGCACAGCGATATAGGGGATGCTATGGGAGGTGCGCGAAAACACAGCGATATAGGAGACAGTATGAGATGTGCATAAAAACCTGGCAATATAGGGGGAGGTATGAGAGGTGCGCGTAAACACGGCGATATAGGGGAAAGTATGAGAGGTGCGCGAGAACACAGTGATATAGGGGAAGTTATGAGAGGTGTGCGAGAACACGGCGATATAGGGGAAATTATGAGAGGTGTGCGAAAACACGGCGATACGGGAGAATGTATCAGATGTGCGAGAAAACACAGCGATATAGGGGAAGTATTGAGAGGATCGAAAACATAGCGATCTAGGTGAAGACATGAGAGGTGCGCGAAAATATGGCGATATAGTGGAAGCTATGAAAGGTGAGCAAAAACACGGCGATACAGGGGAATCTATGAGAGGTAAGCAATAACACTGCGAAAAAAGATGAATCTATGGGATGTGAGCGAAAAGACAGCGATATAGGGGAAGGTATGAAAGGTGCACGAAAATTCAGCGATATAAGGGAAGGTATAAGAGGTGCGCGAAAACAGGGCGATATAGGGGAAGGTATGAGAAATGCACAAAGGCACAGCGATATAGGGGATGCTACGGGAGGTGCGCAAAAACACAGCGATATAGGAGACGGTATGAGATGAGCATAAAAACATGGCGATATCGGGGCAGGTATGAGAGGTGCGCGTTCACGGCGATATAGGGGAAAGTATGAGAGGTGCGCGAAAACTTGGTGTTACAGGGGAATGCATCAGAGGTACCAGAAAACAGAGCGATGTAGTGGAAGACATGAGAGGTGCGCGAAAACAGGGCAATATAGTGGAAGGTATGGGATGTGCGCGAAAACGGCGATATAGGGGAAGGTATGAGAGGTGCGCGAAGGCACAGCGATATAGGGGATGCTATGGGAGGTGCGCGAATACACAGCGATATAGGGGACGTTATGAGATGTGCATAAAAACACGGCAATATAGGGGAAGTTATGAGAGGTGCGCAAAAATACAGCAATACAGGAGAAGTTATGAGAGGTGCGTGAAA